>NC_049217.1:31011045-31063410 GCF_013347855.1 Anguilla anguilla | reverse complement strand
TCATCGCCACACCGCGCTGTGTGCAGACGGTACCACCGTTAGTGTGTGGGGAAAAAACGCAGATCTGCTGAGGCAGTTACAGGGAAACCTAATAACGCATTCTGACAAATATCCTAAATCCCCCCCAGACACACTCCATGAATACTGAGTATGTGCTTTTAAACAAAAACTCTGCCGACTGGCGCGGGGGGGGGGGGGTGTCCTCTATTCTCCTCTGTGTTGGGAAAGAAGTCATATTAAGTTTTTTTTTTAAATTAAAGTTTATTCATTTCTTCACCATCATTAGTCTCTTCAACAGGCTACAGTGAGTGACACTTGCTTCTGAGGCACACCATAAACAGGCCCTCACCAAGAAAGGGTTGCACATCAGCAGAGAGAGCGAGAGAGAGAGAGAGAGAAAGGGGAAAGAGAGGGAGAGTCTCATGTTACTGTACGTGTCATCGACAAAATCACTCTGAAATAATGGCAAAAAAAGAAGGTATTCATTCTATTAGGAGAAATGTCCATTATCCAAATTAGAAAGTCTAGAAAGTCTTTGAGAGAGAGAGAGAGAGAGGGGGGGGAGGAAGAGAGAAAGACAGAGAGAGAGAGAGAGAGAGAGAGAAGGCACAGACAGAGAGGGATAGATGTGTGTGTATGTGTACACGCATACATAGATATATACATGCACATACGCATACACATACACATACTTATTATATGTATGTATGTATGTACTGTACTGCATGTGTAAAGTATACAGTGAGGAAAGACAGATGGAGATGGGGGGGGGGGGCTGAGGCTCGTGTGGCTCTATACCGAGTCCTGAGGACTCTAAAGTGATTCCCCCCCACCCCCCCTCTCCCCCTCTGCCACCCCTCCCCCCCCCACCCCCCGCTCTAACAGCGGGCCAAGCCTGAATCCGGCTGCATCCACGTGACACAAAAACAGACCCCCCCCCCCCCCCACAAACATTTCTGCTGACAGACCGGATGGCAAATAAATATCTACCATAAGCCAAATCATATTATCCGCACTGAGGAACCCACCCCCACCCCCGCCCCCGCCCCCACCCTGCGCCTCTCCCACCAGCCGCCCCCTCGTCACGAAAAGCGCATCGCAGATCTCAGCCAACGCACTGCCAGTTAGTTCCTGCCCCACAGTGACAGGATGGGAGAACGCAGGGAAAAGTTTTAAAAAGAGAGCCAGACGTCTCTTAACTCTGAAATGCATTCGTTACGGAAACGAGGAAACGGCAGCTCAGGCCGCCGAGCGCGTCTGCCCGTCTCTGCCCCTGTGCTGTGAGCGTGAAGCGCTGGGACAGAATCCCGACTCTCACGCCGCTCCCCACACCAGCTGCAGAGGGAGCGGAACCGGAGCGGAACCGGAGCAGAACCGGAGTGGAACCGGAGCAGAACCGGAACTGAACCGGAGTGGAACCGGAGCAGAACTGGCGCAGAACCGGAGTGGAACCAGAGCGGAACCAGAGCGGAACCGGAGTGGCACTGGAGCGGAACCGGAGTGGAACCAGAGCAGAACCGGAGCTGAACCGGAGCAGAACCGGAGCAGAACCGGAGCGGACCCGGAGCAGAACCGGAGCAGAACCAGAGCAGAACCGGAGCAGAACCGGAGCGGACCCGGAGCAGAACCAGAGCAGAACCGGAGCGGACCCGGAGTGGAGCCGGAGTGGAGCCGGCTCTGGAAAAGGCCCGCAGTCGCATGGCGCGGGTTTGGGGGAGGAAGGAGTCCCGCAGAATGAGTCACACTGCCGAAAAGGAGGAGGAGGAGGAGGAGGAGGAGGAGAGCCTGTTACGCAAGGCTCGGGGACGACAGGGCTCTTTTTTTGTTTTCTTAATCCATTTTTCTCTCTCTCTCTTTTTTTGTCCCGCAGAGCGTGAGCTGATGCATCACATGAAAGAAACGCCAGAGCCGCCACTGAGGGGAGAGGGAGAGAGAGAGAGAGAAGGAGAGAGGGAGGGAGAGAGAGAGAGAGAGAGCACGCCTCCTGCTGAGGGGGGAGAGAGAGAGAGAGAGAGAGGGGGAGAGAGAGAGCGAAAGAGAGAGGGGGAGAGAGGGAGGGAGAGAGAGAGAGAGCGCCCCCTGCTGAGGGGGGAGAGATAGAGAGAGAGGGAGAGAGGGAGAGAGTGAAAGAGAGGGAGGGGGGAGAGAGAGGGAGGGAGAGAGAGAGCGCCCCCTGCTGAGAGGGGAGAGATAGAGAGAGAGGGAGACTGCCCTGTGCTGAGGGGAGAGTGAGAGCGCCCCCTGCTGACGCTGGAGCCTGGCGGATCAGTACCTAATTCCCGTTATTAAGACACAAACTTAACTCTGATTCATTACTCCATCGAACACAAATGCGTAATTAACTGCAATGCAGTGCAGAACTTTTTTTTTTTTTTTTTTTTTAAATCACCCCCATTCCCTCTGGCATTTTGGGGGGAAAAGTTATTAACAATATTAATGACCCGTGATTCCCATCTCCCTAATGATGGGGGTTATTAAGACTGAATTTCAGCGATTCTGCCACGGTTTTCAGAACGAAGCTTGCGCAGCGGCTGCAACAACCTGGGATCTTACAGCAGTATTATCACAGACAAACTAGCAGCACAGACAAACTAGAACCACAGACAAACTATCACCATAGACAATCTAGCAGCACAGACAAACTAGAACCACAAACTATCACCATAGACAATCTAGCAGCACAGACAAACTAGAACCACAGACAAACTATCAGCACAGACAAACTAGAACCACAGACAAACTATCACCATAGACAATCTAGCAGCACAGACAAACTAGAACCACAGACAAACTATCAGCACAGACAAACTAGCAGCACAGACAAACTAGCAGCACAGACAAACTATCACCATAGACAATCTAGCAGCACAGACAAACTAGAACCACAGACAAACTATTACCATAGACAATCTAGCAGCACAGACAAACTAGAACCACAGACAAACTATCAGCACAGACAAACTAGAACCACAGACAAACTATTACCATAGACAATCTAGCAGCACAGACAAACTATCAGCACAGACAAACTAGCAGCACAGACAAACTATCAGCACAGACAAACTAGCAGCACAGACAAACAAGCAACACAGACCATTGTGAAATGAAGACCTACAGATGGCATCTAATTTGAATGAAAGTGTGCTGTCAGCATTACATAACATTCAGGTGTTGGGGAGGGAAAACCGTCTAGAATATAGAAATACATAAAAACATCCCAACACACAACATGCCACCCAGCAAAGACAGGCTAAAGCAGCGATGTCCAGTCTTATCCGGAAACGGCCAATGTGAGGGCAGGTTTTTGTTTTAGATCAGCACCAAAGCACTTGATTCAACTAATTAACTAATCAAGGTCTTCAGTGAAAACCTTGATAAGTAGACTAAGGCCTCTTAGTGCTGGGCCAAAACAAAAACCTGCAGCCATCACAGCACCTTTTTCAGATAAGACAGGACTGAGCTGAACCAGAGGGACACCAAACCAGGGTCCCGGGGCACAATCTCCCCCGTACGGCGCTGTGTGCGCACGCGTACATGCCTGCGCGCGGTCAGCCAAATCAGCACCGGACCGCAGTGCCAAGAACAGCAGCGGCCTGCTCGAGCACGTTAAATACGTTCCGTTTGTTTCCCTTCCGCTCAGCAGATCCTTATTTCCCTCAAAGAGAAATTTGTGCACGGCATTGAAACTACGATTAATCATACGATTATGATGGAAGAGGCGAAGCGAGAGGATTTACTCTGAGCGGAGACAGATAAGGGCCGACGGGTGATTATTCTTCGGCCGTTTCATGACTGAGTTATGTTTATGACAGCAGACGGCTAAATATCAACGGGCTTAAGCTCACACACTAGGGTAAACACGTTTGGCGAGAGCGGAAGTCATGGAGAAGAGAGAGATTACTGCACATGACTTCACATGGAAACAGGAGACAGGCTGAAAATACCCAGAACGAAGCCTATAGCTGCACCTTAAATTAGCTCTGGAGAACTGGAATAGGCAGTAAAGTGGCGCACCACCGTCCGCGTCAGCATCAAAAATGAAAACAGAAACCACTGGCCGATGCGGTGCGGATCGAGAGGCAATCGCGCGTTAAAAAACAAACGTTAAGTTAATTAGCCGCACGCTCCCAGCAGCCAGTTATCTGCTGAAATTCAGGCCAATAAATCACAATCCGGAAGGTTCCGTCATCCAGCCCAGGAAGCAGAGCGCTGGCTCCGAGTCTGACTCACGAACAAGGGAGCGACACCAACACACAGCCAACTGCTGAACTCAGGTTCCGACGGGAGAGCTGACAGGATGGGGGAGATGGGGGGGGGGGGGGGGGTCGCCATGGAAACAGTCACACTGGCCCCTCCTGTCAGCAGAAGAGGGGCCCTGGCGCCGTGTCGTGGAAGGTCCTGACGGGCGCCGGGGGGTGAAAGGTCAGCTTAATTGATAGTGTCGGAGAGGGAGGCCAGACCTCCCCTTTACCCTTCGCTAAAGATCATCTCCACAGGGCCAAGACAGCCGACTGCGGGAGCTCTCTTCATTTCAAACGCCGGCGTGGGGCACAGAGGTCTGTCTCAGGACGCTGGGAGTGGGGATCATGAGAATAAACACTCTCGTTCTTTAACTGCAGCTAGTTAATGAGAAAATCGCTTGCGCCGCGCAGCATCGATCGGGTCACTTATGAAAGGTCAGGTTTGGCCACAGAGGAAATCTCCGCTGGGGGGCCCCCCCCCACCCCCGTCTCTCAGATCATCTGTACACATTCATTGCATGGGAGGCTCTGGGGAACACGGAAAGGGGAGAGATTAGCTTCCACGGCACAAAAGGCGACTAAACAAACACTCAAACGGACGCAACCAGCAATTCAAACCTGGATGTAGTACAAAATCCTGGGCGCAACGTCTTTGCTAAATTTGCTGTTTATGCACGACAATGGGGGAGAAACAAAAGCTGAAGGAATTGACATGAACGCCAAAAACTGCCGCAGATTGTTCAAAAAAAGAATCCGCTGCTTTCTTTCCAGTGTAATTTGACTCTATTCAGAAAGAGAGGCGGTTTAAAACTGAACACGCAATTGGACGAGTGGATCGGGAGAGGAGGAAGCCGGAGAGAAACAATTCACATGGTGGAATAAAAAGAATAAAAGGGGGAAAATGAGGTAACAGGTCACTGAGTCTTTCAATGCAGCAGCCGTGTATCTCACTGATAATTACAGCCTCATCGGCTCCCGGACGATCGTCAGAGAGGATTCAGCCTGAACAGGTTTCCCCTCACCTGGCCCTGCGAGACAGCCGTGTGCATCCACACGCTAACACGCCAAACACGTGACTGCTTCCTGAGTCACAGATTACCAGCCAAGGCTCCGCCCCCTCTGCTTCATGAGTCACAGATTACCAGCCATGGCTCCGCCCCCTCTGCTTCATGAGTCACAGATTACCAGCCAAGGCTCCGCCCCCTCTGCTTCATGAGTCACAGATTACCAGCCAAGGCTCCGCCCCCTCTGCTTCATAGCAGCAAATCACAAATTACCAGCCATGGCTCCGCCCCCTCTGCTTCATGAGTCACAGATTACCAGCCAAGGCTCCGCCCCCTCTGCTTCATGAGTCACAGATTACCAGCCAAGGCTCCGCCCCCTCTGCTTCATGAGTCACAGATTACCAGCCAAGGCTCCGCCCCCTCTGCTTCATAGCAGCAAATCACAGATTACCAGCCATGGCTCCGCCCCCTCTGCTTCATTAGTCACAGATTACCTGCCATGGCTCCGCCCCCTCTGCTTCATGAGTCACAGATTACCAGCTATGGCTCCGCCCCCTCTGCTTCATGAGTCACAGATTACCAGCCAAGGCTCCGCCCCCTCTGCTTCATGGCAGCGAGTCACAGATGACATGTGATGGCTCTGCCCCCTAAGGGATTCATGAAGCCTCACTCTCCTGTCACTACCCCTCCCACTACCACAGGATTCTGCCTTCCCAAAAAATGGGGCTGAATGTGCACCCCCTAAAAGCCCCCAAACCAGGCCCCTAACCCACACTGATCCACCCTAAAAGCCCCCAAACCAGGCCCCTAACCCACACTGATCCACCCTAAAAAGAAAAACATCTAAAAATGATGCTATGCCCACACAGCCACAGTGTCACGCTCTCTCACAGAAGATGCACAGAGACAGAGGACGAAGGGCTTCACACTGTAATCCTCCATATTCACACCTCACCGCCTTGCAACTGAATTTCAGGGCTATTAATTAGAAGATCCTGGGAGAGGACAGAGAGAGCAGACCCTGTGGAAGGGTACCGGAAATGCTGGCACCTCCTAAAAATCCCACACCTTTCTCCTTAAGAAAATACATGCCTTGGCTGTGATTTCTAACTCAAATGCCTCTGATTGTTTGTGGCAGCAATCCCCTCTTCCAGACCCCTCATTGCTGTTTATTCACTTCAAATGACATTTAACCAGCAACAGTTTTGAACTGTAAATCTAAAATTTGGCAGGCAACACTTACAATCAAAATATCAATAATTTAACACCCTGGCACATTATGTAAACACATTATTTTTGTAAATTAGACATTACATCAAACTCAGGGACATCAACATGCTCAATCCTGTTATGTATCACAATTTAAAAGGAAACACACACACACACACACAAATCCTGCTTGCACATTAGCACACTGCTAATGTTCACCCAAATCTTCAAAACACCACACCATCATTCATTTAACTTTTTCTGGAAGTACATTTTTTTAAACTACTGCCATCCAGTGGACTACAAGAGGTACTGCGCGCCTCGTGTTTCAGCCCTGGTAAAAAGGGGTGCATTAGGGACCCACTTGGACCTGTCAGTGTTTGAGGTCGTCCCACTTTGGCGGGCACTTAGAGCGCCACCTTTAAGATGACGCAGGAGCAGGGTTTAAAAGCAGGTCCCTGTTCAGTCGCCTCAGTACCCCATTATCTCTCTGAATCCACTCACTGATAGCGGGAAGACAGAATCCGCCCCAGAGCGAGCGGTCAGCACCGGCAGCAGACTCATACCGCCACAAACACGTGCACAGCACACCATACAGGCCATCTGCAGAAATGACCCGCTCACAGAAATCCTCTAGAACTGAACATGAATAGAGCAGAGCGGGCATTGCTTCTTACTCAGCTCTTCAGTGGCACACGCGGAGCTGCCCGTCTGTCTCAGGCTTTTAATTCTCCCACACCTGGCCTTAATGCGTCCCCATCCAGCAGTTAAAAGCACCATTAATCAGGCAAACAATGAGTCAAATATTAAACCCAATATGCATCCAACCTGACGGCCCAGAGCAGGTCCTGCAGAGGAGGACGTGTGTGAGCGATCCATCTGAGTGTGTAGCACCGTGGCTTCAGAAGAGTGAAAACCACACGGCACAGAGAGGCAGCTACAGCAAACATACATGAGCAAATCTCTCAGAATAACGCCACAGGGCTTTTTAAAAAAGATTTTTTTAAATCAGAGGGGAAATCATTTTAAAGGAGGAAAAGAGGAAGAACTGAAAAAAGAGACAGAAAAAGAGGATGAAGAAGAAGAGAGACAGAGGGAGAGAAGGAGAAACACCTCTACAAATAGGAAGTAAAGAGAGGGACGGAGGGTGTGTGTGAGAGAGAGAGAGAGAGGAAGAGAGGGGAAAAGTGTCTGTGTATGTGTTAGAGATAGAGAGAGAGAGAGAGAGAGAGAGAGAGAGAGAGAGAGAGAGAGAGAGAGAGAGAGTGTGTGTGTGTGAGAGAGAGAGAGAAATGAGAGTGCTAGGTTGGGGCGGGGGGGGGAGGAGTGGTGGATGAGCAGAGGACAGATGCTGTCACCTGGCAGGAAAAAGAATATTTTAGCTGGGGAGGGCAGATTAGGACAACGGTCTCACCTGAGGAAGGCAGAGCATGCTGGGTAGGGTTCTTACCTGGGGAGAGTAGAGCATGCTGGGTAGGATTCTTACCTGGGGAGAGTGGAGCATGCTGGGTAGGGTTCTTACCTGAGGAGAGTGGAGCATGCTGGGTAGGGTTCTTACCTGGGGAGAGTAGAGCATGCTGGGTAGGGTTCTTACCTGGGGAGAGTGGAGCATTCTGGGTAGGGTTCTTACCTGGGGAGAGAATGCTGGGTAGGGTTCTTACCTGGGGAGAGTGGAGCATGCTGGGTAGGGTTCTTACCTGAGGAGAGTGGAGCATGCTGGGTAGGGTTCTTACCTGGGGAGAGTGGAGCATGCTGGGTAGGGTTCTTACCTGGGGAGAGTGGAGCATTCTGGGTAGGGTTCTTACCTGGGAAGAGAATGCTGGGTAGGGTTCTTACCTGGGGAGAGTGGAGCATGCTGGGTAGGGTTCTTACCTGAGGAGAGTGGAGCATGCTGGGTAGGGTTCTTACCTGGGGAGAGTGGAGCATGCTGGGTAGGGTTCTTACCTGGGCAATGCAGTAGATGGTTGGAAGATTCAGGAAAGAATGAGGTAACATTCCCGAGGTAGAGAGAAACAGGCAGCCATGCAGGACAGCGTGACAGAGTGAGTCATTCATTTAGCAGGGAAATCCTTCTCTTTCACACTCCCCCTCTCTGTCACTCCCTCCTCCTCGCTCTCCCTCGCTCTCGCTCTCTCTCTAACCTTCTTTCTGCATTCCACTATTTTTGTCTTTGCTGAAGACTTCCCTCTCCCACGTTCCCCCTCTCCTTTCTCTCTGCTCAGTCTTGTTTGCTGAGAGACAACAGTGCTTCTGCAGGTCTTTTTCTTTGCTGAAGTGAAGATGAACACAAAGGCACACAGACACTGTGTTTGTGTGTGTGTGTGTGTGTGTGTGCGTGTTCATATGTATACATCACTTTTAAGCATGTGTGTGTGGGCGTGTGTGTGTGCATTTGAAATCTCCCCTTTTTACCTCAGGATCATGGAGAGGGCCAGTGTGAGCTCACAGCAGGGGGTTAGGGTAGGGGGGGTGCTGCGGAGGAACCGGTGTGTGTGTAGCGGGGAGGGGGGAGGGCGGGGGGTGCGGGGGTGGAGAAATCTCCCGGGTGCACTGACATCAAACGGCATGCCGAATAAAAGGGGGAGGCGGAACGACACTGCAGCGGCGGATTCCCGCGTTAACCCCTCGCGGATCGCCGCGCGCAGCCTTCAAACCGAGAAAAAAATTAATTTAAAAAAGTCTCGTCTAACGTCTGCTGCTCACGTCTGCGCTCGCGGGCACGAGCAGCGCGTGCGGTTATAAACACAAACGGCTGAAAACGAGAGAATCTTCTCCGCGGTAATCAGGTCTGTCTGAAACGCACTGCCATTCATTCCAGCGGTTTACACAGCAAACGGTCCGCGCACGCGTCAGTCCCACCGCGGGTTACTTCATCAATAATCAATCACCAGCATCACTCAGTCAATCCAATCCCATTTTAATTGGCGTGACGATCGCATTATGTAAAACACGTTGCGAAAGATCACACCGATAGGAAATGACAGGGACAGGGGGAGAATAGCGTGAGCGACTAACAGTCGTTGGTGCAGTTATCAGCGTTTTATGCAACATGCGACGACAATCACACTTTCCCTCCACATCCCAAATGATAGCGGTATGACGGCTCAAAGTGCATTTTAATAGGGCTTCACTCTGCGGCAATTTAAAAAGCTTCAAATGCATCCTGTTTAACAGAGGATATAAAAAATGACACCAGTAAATGATACAATATCCAAATGTAAATAGCGTAAAGCTATTGTCTAGACATTGTGGTTGGTACACTTGGTTGTAAGCTTTAATTCATTTTTGATTTTAGGCAAATATTGTTCTTAAACAGGAGCCTGCAGGAGTGAGTTAATCACCAGATACAGGAACAGGGAGGACCGGCGTGTGTGGGGGAGAAGGGGCACCTTTGGGGCCCTCCAGACGGGACGTCCCGTTAGAGCTGCGGCTCCACGGGCGCTGACGGGCGCCGCTGTCCGGAATCGAAATCTGACTGAGTCAGCAGCAGCTTGGGCCTGCAGTCCCGGGGGGGGGGCAGGGTACTGAGTCAACTGAGAAGGGCGTGTTTCTGTGTGTGCAAGGGGGGGGGGGAGTGGGGGGAGTCGCTTGGGCTGATCAGCTTCTTTTAAAAAAAGGGGTAAAGACCTCCCCGTCCTGAGCAGCGGAACCGGTGGGTTGCCGGGTTACCACCGCCCCGCTGAAACTCGGCGTAGCTCCAGATTTGCGCCGCGTTCCCATTCGGTGGGATGCCCCGTGCTTTCCCGCGCGCGCACAGTGTGGAGTGCCCCCCCCCCCCCACAGGATCAGGAGCCACGTCTCCACCCTCAGCGTGTATTTAAGGAGAAAACCAGAGGCTGCCTGTACCCCACATGCTGCCTGTATCCCACACGCTGCCTGTACCCCACACCCCACATGCTGCCTGTACCCCATATGCTGCCTGTACCCCACGCGCTGCCTGTACCCCACACGCTGCCTGTACCCCATATGCTGCCCGTACCCTACGCGCTGCCCGTACCCCACGCGCTGCCCGTACCCCACGCGCTGCCTGTACCCCACAGCCGCACACTGCCTTATACCCACACGCTGCCTGTACCCCACATGCTGCCTGTACCCCACACGCTGCCTGTACCCCACACGCTGCCTGTACCCCACATGCTGCCTGTACCCCACACGCTGCCTGTACCCCATACGCTGCCTGTACCCCACACGCTGCCTGTACCCCACACGCTGCCTGTACCCCACACGCTGCCTGTACCCCACATGCTGCCCGTACCCCACATGCTGCCTGTACCCCACACGCTGCCTGTACCCCCACATGCTGCCTGTACCCCACACGCTGCCCACACCGTCCCGCTAACACTCGCCGTTTCACCAGGCAGTTCTGAGCTTCTCTAAATATTTATTCCTTTGGCAGCAGCCCCCGGCGGGGGGGTTAAGCTCGCGTCTGGCCGGAGAGCGAGGGAGCGGGCAGGAAATGCTGAAAGGAGAGAAACGGAGCCAATGGCAGGCCTGGGGGGCGGGGGGGTGAGGGAGGGTGAGGGAGGGCAAGGGCCGGAGCGGGGCGGGGTGCTGGGGGGGTGAGGGAGGGTGAGGGCCGGAGCGGGGCGGGGGGGGGGGGGGGCTGGGGGGGTTGCAGTCATGTGCGGTCAGAGGGAGCGCGGGGAACTGGCAGCATACTCTGCGGGAGGAAATCGCACTGAGTAAACACTCAAATATTGACCGCCATTTGGAGGGATATTTCGGGCCAGCTGGTCCCGTTGAGCGCGTAGGTGTGCGAGTGGGCATGAGCGCGTTCACAGAGGTCAGCTCTGCTCACCGCCTTCGCCTCGCGCCCCTCATCCCTGACAGCTGAGCAGAGACTGGCTTCTCCTCACCGCTTATAACTCAGGACCAGGGACATCCGAAAAACGCGACCTCTCAAGCTGTAAGATCACAAATACTAACGATCAGAACGCTCCCAACTGGACATTCCAATGCTGATGTCACAATCACTGCTGCTGAGTTCTAGAACACCGACTTAGAATTTAGAAATAAAACATTCCAAAAAGAAAAAAACCTACTCTTCACAGGGTTAATTAACTGCTCATATCCCAGGAAAAATATTACATGTGATAGTTTTTATGAAGACAAACCCAAGAACAGCCCAGAAGACCAAACAGTTCTGCTTCAGAGCAGCACGTTTGTGTTTCCAGTATTACCCGCCATGGCTGATACGGTATAACACACATTCTTCACAGAGTTAAGCATGCTCCTCTTCTGTCACATCATTATTCTTTATCTTGGTTTATTAATACAGTAAGAATATGCAGAGGCACTGCCAATGTAATTACAAATAATTAGAGAGAGAGAATGTCAACAGGAACAGATTACATTCCTGCCTGATTGAGCAATAAATTCTGCATTTTTTCCCTCTCTCATGCACAGGATTTAGAGTCAATCTCTGTCTTTAAAAGGAAAGTCATCAGAAGCGTCCCCTGACAACGCTGCTCACAGAACAACAGCAGGCTATTTGCATAATTGAGAGAGCAATCAATATTTTGCCTACCATAACTGTCACTAAATTGTATTATTGGTAATGAGATTTGCATGTGAAAAAATGCCTTCACCAACATTTTACCCGGTTTCTCGTCGATACTACGACACCCAGCGAACGAAGTGAACACGCACAGTGACATGTCCAGTGTTAATTCAACTCTAATAGAGTTAATTCAACTCCAGTAGGGACCGCATGCATTCCGCAAAAGTCGATTTAACACTGAACACTGTCGCCCGCCGTCACCGCAGCAACGATGGAGCGCCTCAGCGGGACGCGTGATGGGGAGCCGCTCTCCCGCGCTCGCCACGCCCAAACGCTCGCCACGCCCAAACGCTCGCCACGCCCAAACGCTCGCCACGCCCAAACGCTCGCCACGCCCAAACGCTCGCCACGCCCAAACGCTCGCCACCCCCAAACGCTCGCCACGCCCAAACGCTCGCCACGCCCAAACGCTCGCCACGCCCAAACGCTCGCCACGCCCAAACGCTCGCCACGCCCAAACGCTCGGGTGCTCCTTCCATCGGCACCCAGGCGGCGGCGACACTGAACCGCGTGGGGCACAAAGCCCGAGCCTGGGGGGGTCGACAGGGGGGTTGTTATTACAGACATAAACACAGCCTGTATGTATGTACACCGCACACGCTAACACACACGCCCGCACGCTGTACACCCTGGCGATGAAAGGTCAGCGGAACAGGAGCTTAACTGCCTGTCACTGGGGCAGACTGCAGGAGAACATAACCTGCGCAAACGCTCACACAGACAGGCAGGCAGACAGGCAGACAGACAGACAGACAGGCAGACAGACAGACAGACAGACAGACAGGCAGACAGGCAGACAAACAGGCAGGCAGGGAGACAGACAGACAAACAGGGAGACAGACAGACAGACAGACAGGCAGGCAGGCAGGCAGGCAGACAGACAGACAGACAGGCAGGCAGGCAGGCAGACAGACAGACAGGGTGACTCCCAGTGGAGGATGTTTGAGTATGACTCACACATATGAACCAGGGTTTGTTATCAAATCAAACCATCTATCCAACTCATCAGCAGATACATCAGTACCAGTAAATCTGCTAACAGCAATAATAATAATCATTATCACCCCCAGCACCACCACAGTCTGCACCAGCATCATCTCCTCTGTGAGAACACTGACTATGAAGCGCCTTCCAGTCAGGGTTTCACAGCAGCCTGCAGTCCTGCAGCCGTGCACATCAGGAAGGGGGCGAGGGATTCGAACGAGGACGGGTTCCAAAGCCAGATCGACCCGGGGAGGGAACCCGGCCAGAACAGCAGGGAACCCCCCCCCACCCCACCGCCCCCCCAGCGTCACCAGCAGGGGTTAATATCAGAGGTACGGCCCGCGTCTGAAACACAGCTGCACTAAAACAACGACACTTTAGCAAAAAGGAGGATTCCGCTGACTCCTCTTCCCTTTTCGGATAAGACTGCTCAGCCCCCCCCCCCCCCCCCCCCCGCTCCAGACCCCAGATGAACAGACCCGGAGATTTGAGGACATGCCTCTGCTCCAGAATGAACCCCCGTACTTCTCATTTCCCCCACACACTCACAGGAGGGGGCACAAACAGTTTGCTCCTGTCCGCTGCTTTTTTCCTCTGACCTTACAGAATGGCTGTGATGTCATCACTGCTAAATGCAATCCCACACACCTGTCAATCAAGACAAACCCGCAAGAAGTGAGTTCAGACCAGACCGGTCCTCCTCCTCCTCCTCCTCCTCCTCTTCCTGTCCACCACACTGTACTCCTATCTCATTTCCGGTGCAGAGTTGGGGAAGGAAAACCGAACATTTTATGACCAAAAGGTTGCAGGTTTCAATCCTGGATGGGGCACAGCCCTGACGCCTGGAGCTGTGTGAGTAAACACACAGCAGTATCCCGCGGCAACAGTGCTGCATAGGTGAGCAATGTGCAAGAATCCAGCCATACACAGTCAGAGGGTAATATGTAAACATTGCACAGAAAACAGTAAATGTGTCATGTCTAAAATGAGTCAGCCGCCCTTGATATAAGCATCTGCTAAGTGAAGAGATACCGTGATATTCTTTTTAATCTTTTCTCTCACAGAAGCTTCTCTCTCACAGAAAGCCGTCTCTTTCACAGAGGCCTGTTGCACACAGACGGCCTCCATTCCAACAAAACGGCAAATCTCGTTAGTCGCACGTTACTCCTGCCAGTCCCCTGCGTGGGCATCCCCCTGCGCGGGCATCCGAGGGCACGGGGGGGGAGTTCCGTCCCGCAGAAATGCCACGCGTTACCGAAGCCGTCCCTTTAATGGTCAAGTCGCGCACTCAGCAGAAGTTTACCCCCCCCAGAATTTCATAATCTGTAATCACAAGCGCACAAGGCTGTGTTCCCTCTCGCTGCCCAAGCCACAGTATATTAGAGAATCCATCTCACTTTAATGGGCCTTTAGTACAGTAGGCTCAACAAATACCTGAGGAGAAACTTCACTGCATTAAGGCTGGGTAAGCTCATTAAGTTTATCTACTCAGTGTGCTACAGAACAACCATCCTCCCCCAGCAAACATCTACAGCGATTTGTTTTTTAAAGTTAAAGATTGTTTAACAGGGAAGTTTCCCAGCGCCGCAGCGCAAACTTCTGCTCCACACCGCTAATGTCTCCTCCCCTAAGAGAGGGAAGGGCAGCGCTGAATGTCTCCTCCCCTAAGAGAGGGAAGAGCAGCGCTGAATGTCTCCTCCCCTAAGAGAGGGAAGAGCAGCGCTGAGCTGCGGCCCACGCGGGCGGGAGCGATGCAGAGCGACCACACCGCGGGTATCCCGTACGCCGAAAACTCTCCCTCCGCCCGGCAACAGAACACAAACTCCTGGAGCGGAACGCAGCGGGCGGCCCGAACACCGGACCGGACGCCGGACCGGACGCCGGACCGGACGCTGGACCGAGAGAAAATCAAACAAGCAGGATCTCAGCAGCATTTGGCCCGTCCCCAAGACATGCCCCTGTGGTACTCACCCAAAAGTACATCATCATTTCGGACAGAGGACAGAGGAGGGTGTGCGTGGGAGGAAGGGGGGGGGGGGGAGAGGGAGGGGTGGGGTGCGGAGGGGGGGGGGGGGCAGTCCGAAAGTCCAGCCGCTGAGGAGACTCTAGAGTTCTCGTTCCTCCCCTGCGCTCTGTCCGCTGAGCTCTGTTTTATCCCTCCGTTTGTTCCCTCGCTTCTCTCTCCTGGCCTCAGGCTCTCACGAACTTCCCTTCTTCAGTCCCAGAGAGACAGGAGGAGAGAGACACGGACACTGCTGTGTTCTCTGATCAGGCGTTCCTATCCCTATGGCACTCTAACACTCACGCTCCTCTCTTTCTCTTTCCTTCCCTCTTCCCTCTATACGTCTTTCTCTCTCTCTCTCCCTCTCAGTCAATCCCTGTTCCCCCTCTCCCTATGTCTCTCTCTCTCCCTCCTCCTCCTCCTCCTCCCTCAGTTTCCAGTTTCTCCCTCCTCCTCCCTCTCTCTCTCCACCTCTCTCTTCTCTCTCCCCCCTCTCTCTCTCTCTCTCTCCCCTGAAGCCTAAATCATTCAGAGCAGCTCTAGAGCTGACAGCAGCCTGCAGCGTTAGTGCTGAGCGCTGGAGTCACGTTAGCGCTGAGCGCTGGAGTCACATTAGCGCTGGAGTCACGTTAGCGCTGAGCGCTGGAGTCACGTTAGCGCTGAGCGCTGGAGTCACGTTAGCGCTGAGCGCTGGAGTCACATTAGCGCTGAGCGCTGGAGTCACGTTAGCGCTGAGCGCTGGAGTCACGTTAGCGCTGAGCGCTGGAGTCACATTAGCGCTGAGCGCTGGAGTCACGTTAGCGCTGAGCGCTGGAGTCACGTTAGCGCTGAGCGCTGGAGTCACATTAGCGCTGAGCGCTGTAGCTGCGTTAGCGCTGGAGCTGCATTAGCGCTGAGCGCTGGAGCTGCATTAGCGCTGGAGTAGCATTAGCGCAGGAATAGCGTTAGCACTGCAGTAGCATTAGTGCTGGAGTAGCATTAGTGCAGGAGTAGCGTTAGCGCTGGAGTAGCGTTAGCGCAGGAGTAGCGTTAGCGCTGCAGTAACGTTAGTGCTGGAGTAGCATTAGCGCTAAAGCAGTGTTGGCGCTGAAGCAGCGTTAGCGCTGGAGCTGTGCAGTGTGCAGAGGGGCCTCGGGTCCCACAGACGTGCCCGTGTCAGACCCAGACCCCGGTGGGAGAGGTGGGAGAGGGGCGTGGCAGAGAGCTCTGGGTCTGAGGCACCACGTGCGAGAGAGAGAGAGAGAGAGAGAGAGGGGGGGAGAAAGAGAGAGAGAGGGTGGGGGAGAGAGAGACCGAGAGGGAGAGAGGGAGAGAGAGAGGGAGGGGGAGAGAGGGAGAGAGTTAGAGAGAGAGAGAGGGAGGGAGAGAGGGGGGGGGAGGGAGAGAGGGAGGGAGAGGGGGGGAGAGAGAGAGAGAGGGGGAGAGAGAGAGAGAGGGGGGCTGAGAGGGAAACCAGGCGCCGGAGAAGAGAAAATACAGCAGGAGAAGAACAGGAGCAGCTTCATCTCCCTCTGCCTCTCTGTCTCTCTGCCTCTCTGTCTGCCTGTCTGCCTGTCTGCCTGTCTCTCTGCCTCTCTGCCTCTCTGTCTCTCTGTCTGCCTGTCCCTTTATATCTGTCTGTCTGTCTCTGTCCAATTCCAAAAATGCTTTATTGGCAGGAAATACTTAATACAGTAAATATTGCCAATAAAACAGATTGAAAACTATAATAAATAAACGAATGAAATAATAACAGTGATGTTATGACAGGCTGATCTGAAGCTGCAACTGGGGCCGTTGGTCCTCCTCCTGACAGGCTGAGCTCTCCTGTACTGCACACTAAGAGAGCTCTCCTGTACTGCACACTAAGAGAGCTCTACTGTACTGCACACTAAGAGAGCTCTACTGTACTGCACACTAAGAGAGCTCTACTGTACTGCACACTAAGAGAGCTCTTCTGTACTGCACACTAAGAGAGCTCTACTGTACTGCACACTAAGAGAGCTCTCCTGTACTGCACACTAAGAGAGCTCTACTGTACTGCACACTAAGAGAGCTCTTCTGTACTGCACACTAAGAGAGCTCTTCTGTACTGAACACTAAGAGAGCTCTACTGTACTGCACACTAAGAGAACTCTACTGTACTGCACACTGAGAGAGCTCTACTGTACTGCACACTAAGAGAGCTCTCCTGTACTGCACACTAAGAGAGCTCTACTGTACTGCACACTGAGAGAGCTCTCCTGTACTGCACACTAAGAGAGCTCTACCGTACTGAACAATAAGAGAGCTCTACTGTACTGCACACTGAGAGAACTCTCCTGTACTGCACACTAAGACAGCTCTCCTGTACTGCACACTAAGAGAGCTCTACTGTACTGAACACTAAGAAAGCTCTACTGTACTGCACACTAAGAGAGCTCTACTGTACTGCACACTAAGAGAGCTCTCCTGTACTGCACACTAAGAGAGCTCTACTGTACTGCACACTAAGAGAGCTCTCCTGTACTGCACACTAAGAGAGCTGTACTGTACTGCACACTAAGAGTGTGTTAACTACAATCCCGCAGCATTTGGGTCTGGCTGAATGATGTCACGGCAACATGACCTCATAATGACCATCAATGCTATGACGTTCTACAGAGATGTCATCACCCCCCTGATCAGCATCAGCGCACCAGAACTGTGCTGTGATTGGTGGACGTGCTGTAGCTCCATCTCAGTGAAGGTGAGAGCATGCACACAGGTACGCACACGTGCCCTGCAGGGATCCGGACGCGGGTTCGACTGGCAGGTAGAGCGCTTCAGCAGGTTAGTCAGACAGCCGCTACAGCTCACATTCAGCGGTATAAACAGACACGTGTGAGACGTGCAAGTCGCTCTGGAGAAGAGCGTCTGCTGAAGGTCTATACTCTCCTGCTCACTCTTACTGGCTGTGTCCTCTTGTACACAGGTACAGGGCTGCATTCACAGGTACAGGGCTGCAGTCACAGGTATAGGGCTGCAGTCACAGGTACAGGGCTGCATTCACAGGTACAGGGCTGCATTCACAGGTACAGGGCTGCATTCACAGGTACAGGGCTGCAGTCTCAGGTACAGGGCTGCAGTCACAGCTACAGGGCTTGTACACAGGTACAGGGCTGCAGTCACAGCTACAGGGCTTGTACACAGGTACAGGGCTGCAGTCACAGGTACAGGGCTTGTACACAGGTACAGGGCTGCAGTCACAGGTACAGGGCTTGTACACAGGTACGGGGCTGCAGTCACAGGTACAGGGCTGCAGTCACAGCTACAGGGCTGCAGTCACAGGTACAGGTACAGGGCTGCATTCAGGGGACCAGAGCAGACGTGGGACTCTTCTTTTTGGGCTTTTTCCAAACGTGCGGAGTCAGTCGATCCCGTCCCCCGCTCATGAATAACTCAGAGGCCAGAGGCCAGAGGTGCGGGGCATTCAGGGGATTTAAAGAGCAGAAGAGAAGTGAAGAATGTGAGGTTTTTAATTAAACGTGACGTGACCTCCCCCTGCCCCCTCCACTGCTCTCTGCCCCCCAGTGAAGGGCGAGAGAGAGGGAAGAGAGGAGGAACAGGGAGGAAGATGAATACTCTGCGCCCAGCCATCCTTTCTTCCCTTTCTCTCTCTCTCTCTCTCTCTCTTTCTTTCTTTCTTTCTTTCTTTCACTGCTACATTTACCCAGAATGCCAATGGTACCCTGCTAAAGCTCAGCGCTCCAGGCAGCCCTAGAGAGTTGCGGTTTGGAGAAGAAAAAAAAAAAGAGTAAAATACTGTATGTAAAGGTGCTGATGTTCAGCCTTACTGTATATTCCGGATTCTGAACCCAAATCTCTCCCTCAGCATGGGGACTCAGAGAAGGCACACCGTTGTCAGAACAGCGACATAAACAAGGAGGGCCAGCCACAGTCTAGAGGCTGTGACTCACACTATTGGGAGAACGTCACTGAGGGACAAAACCGTTTCCCAACAATCCCCCCACCCCTCCATCCCCCCACCCCTCCATCCCCGCCCCCCCGACAGACACGACCAACACACCTGCTGACAAAGAGTGGGAAGGGGGGGGTGGGGGTGGGATTACTGTTCAGGTTCTCTAGTGCATTTGTATTTTGGGAAGGGGTTTGGATTCTTCATAATGCACTTCTGCATATTCTGTATGCATGTATCACTGGCATTTCAGAGGAGGCTTCAACCCAACCCACCCCAACCCCCAACCCCCAACCCCCAACTCCTCTCCCCTCCCCTCCCCTCCCCTCCCCACAGCCAAACAGCTCAGCACAGCCAAACAGTTCTAAAGGTAAACAGCTCTACAGGTAAACAGTTCAGGACAGGTAAACAGTTCAGAACAGGTAAACAGCTCTACAGGTAAACAGTTCAGGACAGGTAAACAGCGCATAAAACCCAGGCTGCTCTCACCTGCCTGCTCACGATGGGCTCTCCTCAATGCGATGCTGTCAGTCACTCAGCAACTCTTGAAGTTTTTGAAGGCAAAGATGCACTTCCTAAGCAGAAGAGAAGAGAGCAATATTCAGGACACACACACACTGGGTACACAACACAGAGCCTCACACACACACACACACACACACACACTGGGTACACAACACAGAGCCTCGCACACACACACACACACACATAAGCACTGGGTACACAACACAGAGCCTCACACACACACACACACACACACACACTGGGTACACAACACAGAGCCTCACACACACACACACACATGCACTGGGTACACAACAAAGAGCCTCACACACACACACACACACTGGGTACACAACACAGAGCCTCACACACACACACACACACACACACTGGGTACACAACACAGAGCCTCACACACACACACACACATATATGCACTGGGTACACAACAAAGAGCCTCACACACACACACACACACACTGGGTACACAACACAGAGCCTCACACACACACTGGGAACGCAACACAGAGCCTCACACACACACACACACACACTGGGAGCGCAACAAAGAGCCTCACACACACACACACTGGTTGTGCTGCTGGGCGCTAGGGTATGACTGTGCTGCTGGGCGCTAGGGTATGACTGTGCTGCTGGGCGCTAGGGTATGACTGTGCTGCTGGGCGCTAGGGTATGACTGTGCTGCTGGGCGCTAGGGTATGACTGTGCTGCTGGGTGTTTGGGTATGACTGTGCTGCTGGGCGCTAGGGTATGACTGTGCTGCTGGGTGTTTGGGTATGACTGTGCTGCTGGGCGCTAGGGTATGACTGTGCTGCTGGGTGTTTGGGTATGACTGTGCTGCTGGGCGCTAGGGTATGACTGTGCTGCTGGGCGCTAGGGTATGACTGTGCTGCTGGGCGCTAGGGTATGACTGTGCTGCTGGGCGCTAGGGTATGACTGTGCTGCTGGGTGTTCGGGTCGACGGATGATCAGTTAAGTCCCGCCACCATTTTGAAAGGTTGGCGTAAAGACTTGGCGTTCCTGAAAATGCCCCTGCAGACAAGGATAGCTGGGAGTTCCGTGTCTCTGCTGCTGGAAACCACCTCCCCCCTCCCCAGGCGCGGGAGTGTGTGTGTGTGTGTGTGTGTGTGTGTGTGTGTGTGTGTGTGTGTATGTGTGTGTGTGTGTGTGTGCGTGTGTGTGTGTGTGTGTGTGCGTGCGTGTGTGTGTGTGTGTGTTTATTCAGGACACATGGACGTCCACCTGGGAGCCCAGGAGCTGCACTGGCTGCCTGTCTGCACACATGACCGTGCCTGTTTGTGTACGTGAGCCTGTGTGAATGAATCTCCCTTGGATGCCAAGATATATATACAAGCTATTTTATAGCAGATGAGCTTGCAGTTTAATATGCACATTTTATTCACTTCCTCATGTATGTACTTTCTCAAAACTGACCCAGAAACTCATAACTGCTACTGTAGAGTCAACAGACATAAAAATAGACTTCACTTGTCTAATATAGCTGGCGGAGGCAGTGTAAAAAGGAGACCCTTTTTCACAGTTAACATGCTTTGTGAGCCCCACCATCGAATCCTCAGACAAACTGAGCCCTTACAGGCAGCTCCAAACGCACAGCAGTGTCCTCCTGTGAACTGATCACATGAGCAGGAAGCAAGGCACACACACACACTCACTCACACATACTCTCTCACACACACACACACACACACTCACTCACACATACTCTCACACACACACACACACACTCATACACACACACTGGGAACACAACACAGAGCTTCACACACACTCACACTCACACACTGGGAACACAACACAGAGCTTCACACACACACGCACACACACACACACACACTCACACACACCCAGGCCTGCAGTGCAGGCAGTTTAAAACCCACTCTTCTTGGACTCTGTCCAGCAGGACTTACATAACCATTTGCAAAAAGAAAAAAGAAAAAAAAGCCCATGCATCAATCATACTGTAGAGTCAACCACCCTTGCAAAACTCAATATCGGCGTCTGTCAAAATATGAAATGCACAAACGATGGCATTTGTTATGAGCAGCGGTTCCTGCAGTGATAAAGCTGCCAGGTTGAGCCTTTGATTCTCTGTTTAGGGGGAGCTGGCTCTGTATTTCCTCACTGTGACAGCAATAAGAGCAGGAGAGCGCGTCTATCACATTACTGTAGATCACCTCCTCCATCATACCACTGTAGATCACCTCCTCTGTCATTCTACTGTAGATCACTTCCTCTATCACATTACTGTAGATCACCTCCTCTGTCATTCTACTGTAGATCACCCCCTCTATCACATTACTGTAGATCACCCCTCCATCATACCACTGTAGATCACCTCCTCCATCATACCACTGTAGATCACCTCCTCTGTCATTCTACTGTAGATCACCTCCTCTGTCATTCTACTGTAGATCACTTCCTCTATCACATTACTGTAGATCACAAACTCCATAGACATCGACATCTCCATAAGAAAATGGAAGCTGAAGCACCCTACACCACTGCTGAAGTGCCCTACACCACCACTGAAGGGCCCTACACCACCACTGAAGGGCCCTACACCACCGCTGAAGCTCCCTACACCACCGCTGAAGGGCCCTACACCACCACTGAAGGGCCCTACACCACCGCTGAAGGGCCCTACACCACCGCTGAAGGGCCCTACACCACCACTGAAGGGCCCTACACCACCTCTGAAGTGCCCTACACCACCACTGAAGCACCCTACACCACCACTGAAGCACCCTACACCACCGCTGAAGTGCCCTACACCACCACTGAAGCACCCTACACCACCACTGAAGCACCCTACACCACCACTGAAGCACCCTACACCACCGCTGGAGCGCCCTACACCGCCGCTGAAGTGCCCTACACCACCGCTGAAGTGCCCTACACCACCGCTGAAGCACCCTACACCACCGCTGAAGTGCCCTACACCACCGCTGAAGGGCCCTACACCACCGCTGAAGCACCCTACACCACCGCTGAAGTGCCCTACACCACCGCTGAAGTGCCCTACACCGCCGCGCTCAGCTCTCTCAGCCTCGCTTTTCTCTCGCTCCCGATTGGACCCCAGCGCTCACCTCCAGCCTGACCCCAGATCGATTCCACGCGGCCACAAGGACTGGAAATGAATCCCGAACGTTTAAAGCCGAACCCCCAATTCTGACCGCCCCCGATTCTGACTGCCCCTGATTCTGACTGGCCCCGGATCAGTCTCACGTGGGCCCTGTCAGGGGGACTGCAAATGAATCCCCACTTTTTTAAAAAGCCGGACGTACTGGGCTTATTCTGATCTTTTATGTTAGCCAAGCACTCCAAGACATCAAGAGGAAGAACACAATGGGACAGCCATTCCAATATGACTCATCATCGTCGTAGTCATCATCTCTTGTCCAATCAGCAGCGCAGAACGGCAGCTCAGCATGGCACTGCACTCAAAGAACAGGGTACGTTAAACGCGGTGCGGGGCTGTGACTGGATGGCTCACAGGTCCGAAACTCATCCCCAGTTATGTGCTCTGGAGCACGTGAAGTGCAGATTCATTCCCTAAACAGGACGGCACTGTTATCACATCGCCATTACCCACAATCCATCTCTGAACCGTCAAGCAGAATTACAGCCTTTGGCCCGTTTTATAGTCTCTGGTCTGAAGCGACTGGGGATTGAATCCTGGATTCTTCCCTTATCTGGCATCACACCGAGGGGAGCCAGGGCAGGGGGGACGCTCCATGCGGGCGGAGTCGCAGCTCGGGAAACGAGCGCTCTCCTCCTTTTCGGCTGAATTATTCCCTCTGCCAACAGGAGCAGCTGCATCCCTGAGCAGTGCGCAAACGTGGAAGCGCCGCCGTCGGACGAAAGCGTCGGCTAAGCAAATAAATAATTAGAGGAGATTTCAGCCGCTGCGCTTTCTGCTAATTAAGCGTTTTATCCGTAAGTGATTTTACTGCGTCCGTATGCCACGGCTCTGACAGTATTAGTGAGGGTTTAATCAGCCTGTGATTGGATCACAACAACAGGACACAGGAGAGGGACGGTACACACCCTCTCAGCCCACAGGGGGACGGTACACACCCTCTCAGCCCACAGGAGGGGGACGGTACACACCCTCTCAGCCCACAGGAGGGGGACAGGCACACACCCTCTCAGCCCACAGGAGGGGGGCGGTACACACCCTCTCAGCCCACAGGAGGGGGGGGGGGGTACGCACCCTGTGCACACAGGAGGGGGATGGTACACACCCTCTCAGCCCACAGGAGAGGGACGGTACGCACCCTCTCAGCAGCGGGACGGCACTCCCACAGGGTCCGCTGAGTCCCAGCGGAGGCTCTTATATGCGCACTAAGGTTTTAAACAGCATCCAAATATGTGTACATTTAAACACAGACATCTGCATGCATACTGCCAACGTTATACACATAAGCACAAATGCATTAACATCCATGCCTACATGTATTCCTGCTCATACATATACATGCACACACACAAGCACACACACACATACTCACACGCACGCACATATACTCTCACATGCAAACAAACAAACACAACAAACACAAAGATCTACACATAAAGAAGCACTCCACAGGGAAGGGAATAGCTGTATGAGAGACAGAGTCATCTGATACTATAGGGCTGGCAAGACAATAGAAATAGTTTCCTAATCTGCACTGAGATTTTTGCAATATGCACCGTAAATTTCGAATCAAGTTGTCAAATATGGGCCTATTTAATACTTTCTTTTTATTTTACACATTACCATGCATCAACATTAATAACCGGGGAAGCATCAGTTGCCCTAAATTTAGACATATCTGTAGAAATGGGATGTGCGACTCTTAAAAGCAGAACAGCAGTAATCTTGCTTCAGATAAACAGAAGTGTTAAAAGGGTCCACTGCGCATGACTGAACAGGGCTCAGCGGCCTCACGGCAGGTGGGAACTAAGGACACATCTCACCCTTCCAACCGCCAAACGACTCTCCGTTGCCAAGAGGCACTTAACAAACCAATACGGGAGGCATCTAAAAATGCCGTTTCATATTAAATTAACTTCACGTTCAGGTGAACAAATTACGAGCTGCGCTGGCATAAAACGTGCAAGCAACAGCAGTAAGCACTGGGGTTTATAATTGCGCTGCCGCGTGGATGCTATCGTGGCCTCTCTCGTTCGGCTAACACTCTAAACTCATGTGTAATTGCTGTTGCTGGCTCGAGGCTGAGTTCAGCACCGCGGACAGCTCACTCCCCAAGTGTCTCTATGACGACGGCGGAGCTGACGCCGCACGCGCGGGAATGTGGACCGGATAGCGGGAGCGCCTTTGGCGCTTCAGCTTTAACGACCTGTCGCTTTTTTTTTTTTTTTTCACCCACACCCTGACCTTTCAAAAGTCATTAAGACGAACACATCAGCCGTGGCAGTCGGCGACCCGTGCACCCCTCCCTCCCCCCCTCCGGACTTTGACTGATTCCGAGTCGACATATTCACTGCACCCCCGACAGCTCAAAACGCCACACAGGAAATAGCAGCGGTAAAAACATGCTGCTTGGCTGATAACGGAGTCTGCAGAGGACTCCAGCGGCGGGCATTAGAGAGGAAACTGCTGTCGAAAAACTCTCATTTAGGCAAATACACACATATACACACTTTGCATACAGGGTGATGCACTCAGATGGGTCGTATTTGAAATTGCTGAAGTAGTTTCACTTCCTAGAGGAAAGGGCCATAAACATTATCTAGCATCGTGCGAAGGTTCTGCAAAAAAAAAAAAACAGTGGCGAGGTTGTGTAAAATGTGAGTGAATTTCAACATTGCAGCATTTTTTTTTTTTACCGTGTTTTTCCAAATAAATGCTTTCAACATATTTACCATTCAGTCTATAAATACGACTCCCTCGTGCTATAAGTTGCTGTGTGTGACGGTTCTTTTTATAAACACTGCTCCCTCACGCAATTTTATATGCGTGGCTGTTCTGTCTATATATGAATTTACATTAGGTGCCGTGCGTAGCGGTTCCGTTTATAAAAGCTGCTCTTCTGTAGACTACATACCACCCTTCTTCCCTCACACCGCCCGCTCTCGCCCCGAGTTCTCCGGCAGGAGCACCTCTGGGCCGCTCCGCGGTTCGTTCTGACGGCTCTCAGCGCTAAACGCATTAGCCGCCTCCGGAGGGGCTCTGAGATTAATTGAGCTGTCGTACGTAATGCCACAGTTTGCCGCCGCCACAGCCTCTTCGTGGGTTGCCAGATTGCGTTCCCGCAAAATTCCTTTACACGCGGAACAACAAGCATATGTTCACGTGTTCCACATCTGGCTTAAGACCTAGCCATCGCTTTATCGACGCAGCCTTAAAACTTAGCCAAAGCTTCACGGTGTGAACCAGACCTGACGTTCGGCGATAGGGATAGCCGCTGCATTATGGCAGGATTTTACTTTATCTGACCGGTGTTTAAATAAAATGCAATGTAATGAAAATGCATGTTGAGAATCTTTTGATTAAAGTTCATACCACACCACTATTTTAAAAGCATAAAAGAAGTTCTATAAGCCTAAAATAATAAATGATGACAGATTTAAAAAAAACATCTGTAATAATACAACAAATAAGCACCGAATTTCAGTGGTTGGTGCTCGGGATGAAAAACCATTTTTATAAACGATGGTATAGTGCTCATGTACTGCTGGGACTTCTGCATGTGAATACAGCTGCCCACATTATGTATGTGGACCACATTTGAACAAAATTATAGTTTTGAAAATGCAGCTTAAATACAAAACAAGAACTTGGTATTCAGAAAGACAGAAGTACATTCACAGAGTAGATGCTCTTATCCAGAGTGGAGGGCATCAGTGTTAGGCTTAGCGCTTCAATCTTAGTCTTAGAACATCGGTGTTAGTCTTAGAACATCAGTTGTAGTCTTAGAACATTGGTGTTAGGCAGCATAACGATTGCTATATTTAAAGACTAGAGAGTGCAGCCCAGCCCAGCCCAGCCCAGCCCAGCCCAGCCCAGCCCAGCCCAGCCCAGCCCAGCCCAGCCCAGCCTATCCCTGCTGAGCTACGCAGAGCCGACCCAAGCAGTGCTGATCCGAGTCACACCAAGCCCAGCCTGCTTTGCACCACCACGCAAAACGTGTCAAATTTCCCAGGCAACATGGCTTACAAAACACGCGACCCAGGCCAGCGTAAATCACAGCACAAAGGACTCAAACGTAACTGCATTTCATGCAAGCTATTAGACTTCTGCATGGGGCAGAGATGAGAACAACAAAGCTGGAATCTGAAGACCCTGCAGACCGTGCCACAGGAGGATTACACGTACAGCTGGGCCAAGCTAAAGCACCATACATTAGGCAACGTGCTGGGGGTGTGGCCACCAAGGTGTACTCAGGATCACAATATCTGATAGCCAATCACAACTGACTTTATATTATACCATAAACAAATCATTAACCTACCCTTAACACCATTGGCCAATTAACACTGACTATATTATAAATTCTCTGCCAATCCCACTGACTGTCTGCAAATGCTGTTGGCTAAACATCGCGGATGTGCCGGTGTACTGTTGGCTGAAATGACAGTTATTTCAGCAGAAGGGTGAGGGGTGGTTCATAACAAATTCAATATGACCTTTTAAGGCAGTTTGACGGCCAATAAAATACCAATGTCAATAAATACAAATTTCTAGATGTCAATAAATAATCCTGATGATCTGATTGGTCCCTGGGGGAGGGGACTTTGTCATCATCTGCTATTAATGATCCAATCAGGATTCAACCTAGGACTGAACCAGCATTTGTCCACAATGAAATATAAGCATTCTCATTTTCTTCACACACAGTTGGGCACATTCAGCAATTACTGAAATTAACTGGACAAACTGTTTACCTGTTTATATTGATTTAACAGCTCAGACAGAACCTGAGCCACAGCAGCCCTATTTCACCCGCGTTTGATACAGAGACTTAGTCATTTAGGCCCATGTCTCTGTGTATCTGTGTCCCCCGTGCCCCTGTGTCTGCCCCACCTCTCCCTCCCCTCTCCCCCCGCCCCCCGCCCTCCCCTTTAAACACAGAGACTGTAGCAAAACACAATATACCCGTGCAGAAAAGATCTCACACACACACACACACTCACACTCACACTCGCAAGCACGGATGCACGCACACACACATACTCAGATACACACATACGCACGCGCACACACACACACACACACACCCACAATCCTTGATTTAAGATGCACACGAACGCACTGAATAAGCAGACAGATATTGCACTTGTGCATTCTGCATGAAGGTAATTTGCTTTACATTGATCACTTTTGAAGCAATTACATTTCCATCGACAGAAAACTAAAAGATGCATATATAAAGGAAAAAGCGCCCCCCCAGGTCGAGCCAGTCACTGGCCGTGATGATTCACACATTAACTCCCGCAGCTTCAGCAGTTTCTCAGTATGATATTGTGTTCACCAGAAAATGCTAATCCTGAAGCGCGGCCTGCAGTTCCCCCGGTTCGCTGCGGCTCCAGGCCGAAGGAGAGACTCCCTGGGTGTGCGTCTGTGGCCTGCCAGGATCGATGCCGCAAGCTAGTCTGGGGATTCCAGCAGAACTGCGAGCTGCAGGGGAAACACAGTCAGCTGGATCGTTTTTAAAAGCAGACTGGCACTGGGCGCTCCTGTTTTTGGCCACGGCCAACACCCCTTTTGCATTGCTTATAGAGTCATGGATCAAACGTGACGGGGGGGGGGATAAGAAGAAAATCACGCAGCTGTGCTGCTTAAACAGAGCCAGAACTCTGAAGTCCAGCACCTTTAGGACCCTGTAACTATCTGCGCACAGACACACGCTCTCACCAGTCCACTGGCCTCATTCTCACGCCACCGAGCACAGCAGTTTGTGAGGAGCACAGTTTGCAGCGGAGAGCCCTGTGCAGACTGCGCTGTCCCTGTGTTCTGTGCCAGACTGAGCTGCGCTACAGGGAGCCGATGCTAAAAGCTTAACCCCTGGACACACCTGGCTAAGAGACAGAGACGGTCCGCTCAGCAATCCGCCAGGTGTGCCCTACCTGTCGGTCAGAGATGGGCGGACGTAGTGTGGAGCGTAAACACAAACTACAAAACAACCAACTTCCCCTTTTATAACAGCCTGAACTACAGCGTCTCCGTTTCTCTTAAATTTAAACATGACTTCTGAGTTATTAGCAGGAGTAGACGCGTCAGTGTCTCCGCCAGTGAGTGTGACAGGTGGCCTCACATGATGCAACGGACAGCCAATCTCTCACAGCATTACGAACCGATTCGGTATGAACATTGTTATTAACATTTTTCAATGGCCTGAATCCACTGAATGCAAACTGAATTCTGTGAAGTTTTACTACATTTTCAGTAATGCTTTAGCACCATCTACTGGTTGCCATGTTGCACTACACATGATAAGCACATGCTTTTTCCGCCCTCCTCCCGGCAGATCTCCTTTGGAAACGGACCACTTTCAGGGGCACAGGTGACCAGCAACTCAGCGACACTCACCCCTGCAAACACATACATGCATGAAACCCTAACCCTTTCATAAGCCCTAACTCTTTCACAAACCCTACCCCTTTCATAAGCTCTAACCCTTTCATAAGCTCTAACCCTCTCATAAGCTCTAACCCTTTCATAAGCTCTAACCCTTTCATAAGCGCTAACCCTTTTACAAACTACATTAGAGATAACAGCCAGGCAACAGCCGTGACTGGGGCGGTTGGGATGGTGTGGAATGTGCTGAAGCAGGGGTCTGACCCAAGGACCGGATTCAGGGTGGTAATTAACAGCCCCAGGGCAACACAGGTGCTAAATCAAAGCCAGCAGTGGCAGAATTAAAGATTCAAAGTGGGATTCAAAACAGCAATTTACCTGTCAAGGCCAGAAAAATGACACACACATACACACACACTCAGACACGCGGATGCGCACATACACACACGCACGCACACTCACCTGCACAAGCACACACACACATACACACACACACTCACCTGCACAAGCACACACATACACATACACACTTACCTGCGTGCGCAGGCACACACACACACACACACACACTCACCTGCGTGCACAGGCACACACACACACACACACACACACACTCACCTGCGTGCGCAGGCACACACACACTCACCTGCGTGCGCAGGCACACACACACACACACACACACACACACACACACTCACCTGCGTGCGCAGGCACACACACACACACACACACACACACACACACACACACTCACCTGCGTGCGCAGGCACACACACACACACACACACACTCACCTGCGTGCGCAGGCACACACACACACCCACACACACTCACCTGCGTGAGCAGGCACACACACACACACACTCACCTGCGTGCGCAGGCACACACACACACACACACACACACACACACACACACACACACACACACTCACCTGCGTGCGCAGGCACACACACACACACACACACACCCTCGTAACAGAAAGGCTCTTCTCTTTATCCTGAGATGACCGCATCCTTGACAAACGCAGTTCACAATGTGGCATTGTAATACCTAGACTTTCTTTATCACTCAAACTCGTACATCATATTGAAAAGCTTGTGTCATAACTGAGAAAACATCCGACATCAGTCTAGAGAAGTTGTGATTATTTTCATTTTTTGCTCATTAAAACAGACAGGCCAGCTGGGGACTGTTCTCTGCTGCAGTAATAGGGTGGGGAGGGTAAGGAGGGTGGGGTGGGTGGGGAGGGGGGGAGGGTGGGGAGGGTGGTGGGTCGGGAGGGTGGGGAGGGGGGGAGGGTGGTGGGGAGGGTGGGGAGGGTGGTGGGTCGGGAGGGTGGGGAGGGGGGGAGGGTGGGGAGGGTGGGAGGGTGGGGAGGGGGGGGGAGGGTGATGGGTCGGGGCTGTGCGGGATGGTGCAGCCCACTGATCTTCATTCCTGGTCCCGGAGAGGCGCAGGGTTGGCTGCTTTTTTGTTTTCACCTTAATATCAGCAACCAGTTCAGACCCAAGAGAACAGGTGAGGTGAGTTAACTGTGTAATCGACTTTACCTGATCAATAAAGTGCAGAGTAACAACAAAAACCAGCTGACCCTACGGCTCTCTGGGACCGGGGCCGGGGACCCCAGCAGACCCTGCGGCTCTCCGGGACCAGGGCTGGGGACCCCAGCAGACCCTGCAGCTCTCCGGGACCAGGGCCGGGGACATCTGGGGCTAACATCCCAGAAAGTGCTAGGGGATAATCAATGACCAGAGCGGGTCACGACCTCGGCTCCACGTCTCACCCAAAGGACAGAGCCGTTCAGAGACCAGCGCCCCCTGTCCCTGCACTGGGGCATTGCTCTTCTGTTTGGGAACACTGCCCCCTATTGGGCTACCAGCTCCTGTTCCAGCAGAATTTTTTTTTTCCATCTAAGCAAGTTCTAACCCAGCCCACACCTCCTGATTCGGCAGTCTTGAGGTGAGAAGTGTAGGGACAAACACACACACACACACACACAGACACACACACACACACACACAGACACACACACACACACGCACACGTCAGCCCAGCCCTGTCTTCCCACCTGTTCATTCTACAACCGCCACGCGTCAGCATCACCTACGCCGTCCTGCGATACATCGAGTTTGCACTGACCACAGCTGAACTACCGTAGTGAGCGGTTTCTTTCTCTGTGTTATTCATCCTCTCTCTCCCTCCCTATCTCTCTCTCATTCTCTCTCTCTCTCTGAACCTCTCTCTCTCATTCTCTCTCTCATTCTGTCATTCTCTCTCTCTGAACCTCCCTCCCTCCCCTCTTTCTCTTTCTGTCTCCCTCTCTGAACCTCTCTCTCTCTCTCTCTCCTGCCCTCTCTCCCCCCCCCCCCCCCCCCCCCCCCAGCCGTAATTACACCACTTTAATAACTCTGTGGACTATAATCCTCCGGTTTGAAGAGTACAGAGGTCTGTGCTTCCTGACAGCGATGGGAAGGGAGCAGGGAGGGAGAGGATGCAGATCGGCGGACAGGAGAGAGAGAGAGAAAGAGGGAGAGGGAGAGGGAGGGAGGGGGGAGAGAGAGAGAGAGAGAGAGAGGCCATGGCCCCTGTGTTATAAATACCAGGGAAATGATCAGCTGTCATGGAGCTGCAGAGTTTATGAGGAGGAGGAGGAGGAGGAGGAGGAGGAGGAGGAGACGCGAGGAGGCACAAGGAGGCACAAGGAGGCCATCCCCTCTGGCGGGTCGGAGGAGATGAACTGTGCTCCTTCATTATGTCTGACCCCAGGGTGCAGAACGTGCACAACTGAGCCACAAGCTCCTCTGAAGCAGGACATGCAGGGCATAGTGCAGTGCAGAGAGGGCGATATCCGCACATACACACACACAGACACACACAGACACACACACAGACACGCGCACACACAAACACACATGCATGCACAGACAGACATTCACACACACACTCACACACAGTATCAAATCTGGATCATACGTCCAGTGACTTAATCACATCTCTTCAGGGAAATTGTAAATTAAGATATCAATGTTAATTAATCATCAATTGATTACTGACCTGTTATTAACATAGTTGATATATATTACAGGGTTTAGACTTTTTTTCCCCCCTTTAGCCCATAAATGAAAATCAAACGTAGCTTTGCTGTGGGAATTTGTCTTTGCTGCGAGAAATCACAACAACTAACGAGTCCTTAAAATAACATGCTGCTGGAAGCTCTGCTGCGGCACCCTGGATCCCAAAGGTGGCAGCAGGGTTTCACCTCACAGCTACGTCAGGCCCGCGTGTTCACGGCTTTCACATCGTGCGAATGCAACTTAAAATGTAAGATTTACAGACTTTTACTAATCAGAGTAATCAGAGTAATCAGAGTAATCAGACTAATCAGACTAATCAGACTAATCAGAGTACACTAATATACTCTTCCCAATACACACGGGTTACTCGGAGTCTGCGATTCGTCCGTGGAGGACAGTCCACTCTGGAGCTAGCGCAGGTTTGTCGTCCGGTGAGCGTGTCTACTTCAGGAAGTCCAGAATCTGAACCCCGAGCAGCTGGGTTTATAAACGCTACGGCAAGCCGGCGGATCCCCGCGGATACCACGCTCGCGAGAACCTCGTCCGCGTCACGGATACGCAGCAAGCCGGGGCTGTAAAGCAGCGCTATGATTGGTCAATCAGACATCCTTGGGTAAATTAAAACGACAGTTCAGTTAGCCTAAGTGCTACAACGTGCAAAACACATCCGAAAGAGAAGAGAGACGTGTGCGGGGGGGGTGGGGTGGGGGGGGTGCACATTCAGCAAAAACAATGCAAAGCAGCCACAGAAGGAGGCATTAACAGAGCGAGAGCCCTGCTGATGTGTCCTACACGGCTGGTCCTTCCCCACGTTCCTTTCCTCCCCTTTCTGTGTATGAATGAAAGCTGCCAGTGCCGCTGCCTCCCCTAATGAGATGAACTATCACTCCGCAACAGATTCTCTGAATGTTCACTAATGCTGTCCATCTGTCACTAATCACCGCGAGTGAGTGAGTGAGAGAGAGGATGACAGAGACTGATAGAGAGAAAGTGAGAGAAAAAGAGGCAAAGAGAAAGAAGGGCAGAGAGAGACTGAGAGGGAAAAAGAGAGAGAAACTGAGGGAGAAAAAGAGAGAGAAAGGGGGGGAGAAAGAGACTGAGGGAGAGAGAGAGAGAAAAAGAAGCAGAAGAGGCAGCATCAGGTGTTCAGAGCAGGAAAATCCTCCTTTACTGCAGTACCCTAACACTGTGAGAATGTTGGGTGTGCAGTACCCTAACACTGTGAGAATGTTGGGTGTGCAGTACCCTAACACTGTGAGAATGTTGGGTGTGCAGTATCCTACACTGTGGTAATGTTGGGTGTGCAGTATCCTAACACTGTGAGAATGTTGGGTGTGCAGTATCCTAACACTGTGAGAATGTTGAGTGTGCAGTATCCTAACACTGTGAGAATGTTGAGTGTGCAGTACCCTAACACTGTGAGAATGTTGAGTGTGCAGTATCCTAACACTGTGGTAATGTTGGGTGTGCAGTATCCTAACACTGTGAGAATGTTGGGTGTGCAGTATCCTAACACTGTGAGAATGTTGGGTGTGCAGTATCCTAACACTGTGAGAATGTTGGGTGTGCAGTATCCTAACACTGTGAGAATGTTGGGTGTGCAGTACCCTAACACTGTGAGAATGTTGGGTGTGCAGTACCCTAACACTGTGAGAATGTTGGGTGTGCAGTATCCTACACTGTGGTAATGTTGGGTGTGCAGTATCCTAACACTGTGAGAATGTTGGGTGTGCAGTATCCTAACACTGTGAGAATGTTGGGTGTGCAGTATCCTAACACTGTGAGAATGTTGGGTGTGCAGTATCCTAACACTGTGAGAATGTTGGGTGTGCAGTATCCTAACACTGTGAGAATGTTGGGTGTGCAGTACCCTAACACTGTGAGAATGTTGGGTGCGCACTACCTTGGAAGTACAGACCTGCTGTTTGTTATGTTGCACCGCACGTTTCAGAAATACCCGCCATTTTATCAACTCCAAATTAATCGCCAGACAAACTCACAGTTTTTGCGGAGACTCGGCTGAGTGATAACCCGTTCTGCTGACAGCGAGCGCCTCGACGCGGATCCGCCGAGCCACGGCCCCGTCCCTTTCTCTAGCGGGGTGGATAATCCGGCGCTGCACAGATAAGGAAGCGAATACAACCAGCCTTTCACACCACAACGGTATTCACACAGTCAGAACAATCCATTACTCCGATAAGCAGACTTTGTGAAAATGAAGTATAATCCTGCGTGTTACAGATACGGTTACCGTCGGAGACGCCACTCGACTCCCCTCCGGATGGGGGGATAAATCTGTAATAACATATTACACCCGAATGGGGGGCTGTGTATAAACAGGGCCGCAGTTCCTACATGGTTCGTCTGATATGGACGTAAAAACCTGAATTAAAGCTGACAGTCTGCACTTCAACGTCATATTCATCGTTTCATTTTAAATCCAATGTGCTGGAGTACAGAGCTGAAATGCAGGGTCCAAACACTCACTGCGTACGGACAAGGCGTTCAAAACTGGTGAGGAAAAAAGAGGGAGAAAAACTAAAATATAGATAAAAAATTATCTATCCATCATGTGTGTGAACCCAAACTGCTCCACTTCTAATGTTTTATTCATTTCTGATAATGGGCGTCATAAAGTATAGCCCATGCATTTCCAAAATGCATAATTCATTTTGGGTCACATAGCGACTCGATATAAATTGAGCGTTCACAATGACTAATGACTGTGTGAGGTTCAGAGCGCTTTTGGATCCTGAATGATGTTGTGCGCTGGTTATTCATCCAGCATCGGTCACTTTTCATTAAATTTGACAAACCTGCTTTGCCAATAAATATTTCCTTCCCCAAATTGCATATGCTTTGGGATTTATGTTATCATTTGCCTAATGATCAACACATCCTAGTGTAAGCAAGAACAGGATATGCAAAACCGACACGATGCGGATTTCATACGCCGTTCAGTCATGCTCATTAAACCCCGCAGACTGCAGGAGGAACACACGCACACACACACACGCGCACACACACACGCGCACACACACACACGCACACACACACACGCACACGCGCACACACACGCACACACACACGCACACACACACACGCACACGCGCACACACACGCACGCACACACGCGCACACACACGCGCACACGCACGCGCACACGCGCACACACGCGCACACACACGCGCACACACGCGCACACACGCGCACACACGCGCACACACGCACACACACACACACACACACACACGCACACACACGCGCACACACACACACACGCACACGCGCACGTTGGGTTTCCTGCGTCCAGATTAATTCACGTGAAGATCGCATAAAACAAGCGGGTTCGGTTAGAAGCTGTACTGATCACCATAACAGAAGCATCCACTTCACAGCAATTTACCTTCACTCATAACAGGCACGCACAAAAAAACTCGCACTCGCGCACACACACACACACACACACACACATTCGCACACGCGCACATACTCACACACGCACGCACATGCACGCATGCGCACACACACACACACACACACACACACACACACACACACACACACACAGTGTCAGATGTGTGAGGATCTGTAAGAGGACCTTTGAGGACAGTAATGATCTGCTGAACTGAACGGTCTCAGCGGTGGCCTAGTGAAGCTCTCATGGTCTGGAAGCAGAGGAGCGTACTCCAGGAATCTCTCAGAAACCCTGACAGGTGAAAAAGCGGCACTTGTGCCACAGTCCCTGGGCGAGCCTCAGGTCAGACGGACCTCCGCTCCACTTGCTGACACTATCTCTGCATTTGTGATAAAGAGCCACAGACTCCTGGGGTGTCACACCTTCTATTTATTAAAATTCTGCGCACATATCCAGCTGATTTACGTCCGGCAGGCAGAGCGGAACGAAAGGCAGGGATTTAAGGATTTGAGCAGGCAGAGGTTCGTCTAATCTCCTGTAATTGGCAGAATGGTTCTCATTTGTTGGGTCGCATCTGAGCAGCCAATCTCACAGGCATGCCACAACCCCTTACTGGTCAAGGGATGATCTACAAATAGTCAACCTCATTCTGCCCAGAAAAAAGGATTGGCCTAGTCCCACAAAAAACTCCACTTTCACATGGTGACAGCCTATCAAAGTGTAGACAAAAATCATCAAAAAAACAATTTGCTAAAAAGGGAGTAAAAGCACTGAGCACCTCCTTCCCCCTCTTATAGGAGAGAGGAAACACTGAGCAATGAGCATCTCCTTCACCTCTTGAGGAGAGAGAGGCAGGGTGCAATGAGGATCATTCATAACAACACAAAACACCATCAATGCAGACAGAGCCAGTACATTCCATAAAGGCACTTTGCTGACATCTAGTGGTGTACTGTGGTTACTGCTGGAGCTGCTCGCTTTGAGTGGCACCATCCTCTTCCTCTCTTCACACTCAGAAGCTGAATGCTTGACAGGTCACCGTAGACAAATACCTTCATGTGAAAACAAAATAACCTTGAAAATAAAGTGAACCGTAAAACAAAATGCTGATATGCAAATTACTGAAGACGCAAAAAGACACTGCCGTCCAAACACCAGGCTGTGCCGAAGAATGCTCATCCTCTTAATCAAACAACAATCGCAAACAACAGCGGCGATTTATCAACCTGCTGCGCTGACAGGGGCTGACAGTAATGTAAATTTGTCAGAAGTGAGGAAAGTAACTCATACAAAAGTTAAACAGCAAAGACATCCATCGCTCACCCTGGAGTAGGCTTAGACACAGGCTGAGCTCCAGGAGCAGGCTTAGACACAGGGAGGACCTGAAGCAGGCTTAGACACAGGCTGAGCTCCAGGAGTAGGCTTAGACACAGGGAGGACCTGAAACAGGTTATAAAGATGGCTTCTGTGACTTTCCAATGAGGACAATGGCAGAGAAGAAAAAGGAGAAAAAAGCCACAAATTGGCCCTTGAAACGGTGAATAACAGCAGCGCAGCGTATAAGAGACGAAAACATCCGCATTCTTCTGGCAGCCCGTTCTGCTCTGAATGCACACGGCATCACACGACTGCAAGAGCCTGGCGATGCAAGCCTGTCCTTAAGAGCTGTGCATTCACCAGAGCTTCAAGGCTACGGAAACGACGGGACCTGAACAGACAATGTTGATGTGATGGGGATGTGATGTTGATGTGATGGGGATGTGATGGGGATGTGATGTTGATGTGATGTTGATGTGATGGGGATGTGATGTTGATGTGATGCAATTATTCTTGCGCTGTTTGTTATTCATATGTCTGCTGACCCACAATCACTGCTGACAGTCAGTTCTCCCCCACACTGATTCCCTCACAACTCAAACCCTGGCCCTGACCTACGCAATTAAGAAAATTGGCTTTGGGTCTGTGGCACACAATCAATCTTTCAATTTTCTTCCTAACAGAACTCATTGTGCAGGTGCAGATGGACATAGGTGGACCTTCTTCTAAATCATGAAAGAGGTCCCTCAAGGCTCCATCCTGGGTCCAGTATTAATGACCATTTATGCCAACAAACTTGCTCAAGCTTTGAAGTTTTTCATGTGTGGATGGACCCCATTCTTTACTGCTGTGTACCTATCCTTGTACTCACCAGGGGCTCCAGCAGGCTTTGAATTCTGCTCAGTCTGGACTCATTGAACTTCAGGTCCTCAATGCAGGCGAAGCCAAATGCCCACTGTTTTCAAGGCCCGGTTACGCAATTTCTGAAAATTAACGCTTGTGATGGTAATTGAATGGAAAGAGCGCCTTGTTATGAACACCTAGGGAGTCTTGCCTGATGAAAAGCTTTAGTTATAAAATCCACTGCTGAAAAACTAATTAAAAAGTTGAGAATTAATTTAGGCTTCTATATTAGAAATACAATTTGTGTTCATTCAGAGACCAAGGAGAGACTCATTGTAGCCACTCTTTTCTGTACCCGTTTTAAACACAATTTACAGGCATGCATCCTCAGCTATGTTACACACTTTATACGGGACAGTTTTTCATAGAGGACTACATCTGATTAGGGGTGTTCATTGCTTATCCATCACTGTCTGGAATGCAATAACATCCTTAATCCTTTGAAGAGGAGGTTTTTTTGGAATGTTTTTTCCAACAAACTAAGTCAGTGTTCTAGAACTCCGTTGCTCTTAGTTACCAGCAGTGACTGTGACATCAGCATTAGAATTTTCAGGTAAGAGCATTCTAATCGCATATCCGTGATCTACGCGGCAGACAGGGCGCCAGTGTAGCATGATGGGTGAGGAACTGGGCTTGTAACCTGAAGGTCATAGGTTTGATTCCCTGGTAGGACACTGCCGTTGTACCCTTGAGCAAGATACTTACACCTGCATTGCTTCAGTATATATCCAGCTGTATAAATGGATGTGAGGTAAATGCTATGTAAAAAGTTGTGTAAGTCGCTTTGGATAAGAGTGTCTGCTAAATGCCTGTAATGTAATGATCTTACAGCTCAATTAAAAGTAGAAACACCCACTGGTATTCATTTGTAAGGCAATACTTTAAAGTGCTCACATCTCACCTCAGCTCTCTGTTCAGCTGGAATGCCAAGAAGCAACTTAGCTCGGATTTGACACATTAATTCCAGCGTCATTCAGCACAGTGACTGAAGGGTGCTGCGGGTTTTATTCCCTGCTGTTAATTACTCCTGTTTGCGCTGCCGTCTCATCCTCGTATGTCAATGCCATTCTGACTGTTGCCTGTCTTTATAACTCAGTTTTATGTCAGGTTCTCCTTGTGAAAGATACGTGGATCTCAATGGGGCATTCCAGGCAAACTAACAGATGGAACAGAGAATAATATTAGTGCAGCAGTTACTGCATGCTGCACTGTGATCTACACAAGATACCCAGCAACCCAGCTCATCCTCAACTGCAACCCAACACATCCTCCACTACAACCCAACTCATCCTCAACTGCAACCCAACGCATCCTAAACTACAACCCAACTCATCCTCAACTGCAACCCAACGCATCCTGCACTACATCTCCTCTCTCCCCTTGGGCACCAACGACATCATTAAAAACCAGGGCAGACGCTCACAGAATAGTAGAGTTCCCTGAAACCCCCGCCCCCCGAGAGAGAGAGGGAGGGAGAAAGAGCAAGAGGGTGAGAGAGGGGGAAGAGAGAGGATGAGAGATGGGGAGGAGAGAGAGAGGAGGACAGAGAAGGAGAAGAGAGGGGGGAAGACAGAGGGAGAGAGAGAGGGGGAAGAGTGAGGGAGAAGGAAAGAGGGGAAAGGGAGAGGGAGAAACAGCGGAGAGAGAGAGAGTGAGAAAGAAAGAGAGAGAGAGAGAGACCATGATGAGGGTGCTCACAGCAGGGGGTGTGGGTTTGTCTGAGGGCTACAGATCACAGATGAAACAAAATCAGCCAGCATGCCGCCGCTCAGCCAGCGCTGCCGCTGCTCAGCCAACGCTCTGCCGCCGCTCAGCCAACGCTGCCGCTGCTCAGCCAACGCGCTGCCGCCGCTCAGCCAACGCTGTCGCTGCTCAGCCAACGCTCTGCCGCCGCTCAGCCAACGCTGCCGCTGCTCAGCCAACGCTCTGCCGCCGCTCAGCCAACACTGCCGCTGCTCAGCCAACGCTGCCGCTGCTCAGCCAACGCGCCCACCACAGACACACGACGCATTCCCGATATAGATCCCCCTGGAAGGGAAGAGAGGAGTGTGAGGCGGAGGACAGGAAGAGAGTGGGATGCTGTTGGCTGTTAGCAGGAAACGAGTGCACATGCTGAGTGTCATGGTACACAATCCCCCCCCCCCCCCCCCCCCCCCCAAAAAAAAACTACTACCCCCCTCCAGCATGTGCAAACACAAACACAACTACCCACCCCACCCACCCACACTAAAACACACACAAACACAAACAACCACCCCCACACACACACACACACACACACACACACACACACACACACACACTCCTTCCTCCTGCTGGCTGCGTTGGTGTGTTTCCACACACATGCATATTAATAAGTGCTCACACGCTCCATGTCTACCCCAGCCTCTCCGATGCCCAGCTCCACCAGGCCAAAGAGCCAAAGTGTCATCAACACAATCTGTTCATCGGCAGACCCTCGCCACGACTTCCTGCCGCTCACCGCGCGGAGTAACCACGAGGCTGCTCTGTGTCACCTGACTGACCCGCCGCGTGTCACCTGACTGACCCGTCTCCTCAGACCCACCCTGTGACAGCTGGTCCCCAAAGTGACCTGGCGTCCACTTGGCCTCGCGAGATGTCCACGTGTCCGTGTGTCTGTGAGTCTGTGTGTCTGTGTGTCCGTGAGTCTGTGTGTCCGTGAGTCTGTGTGTCCGTGAGTCTGTGTGTCCTTGTGTCCGTGTGTCCTTGTGTCCGTGTGTCTGTGTGTCTGTGTGTCCTTGTGTCCGTGAGTCTGTGTGTCCGTGAGTCTGTGTGTCCGTGAGTCTGTGTGTCTGTGTGTCCGTGAGTCTGTGTGTCTGTGTGTCTGTGAGTCTGTGAGTCTGTGTGTCTGTGTGTCCTTGTGTCCGTGTGTCTGTGTGTCTGTGTGTCTGTGAGTCTGTGAGTCTGTGTGTCTGTGTGTCCTTGTGTCCGTGTGTCTGTGTGTCCGTGAGTCTGTGTGTCTGTGTGTCCTTGTGTCTGTGAGTCTGTGTGTCCGTGTGTCCGTGTGTCCGTGTGTCCGTGTGTCCGTGTGTCTGTGAGTCTGTGTGTCCGTGTGTCTGTACGCCTTTACAAGCCACACCGTGCCACTCACAGACTGCTGAAAACCCTTCAGGATCAGTGCTGGCTGGTAGTGAACGCATATTTCAATCGGCCTTCAGGAAGCGCAACAGCAAATAAACTCTCCCGTAAAGTTCTGATAAATATCTCTGGGGCTGGGGAAGCATCCTCTGTTTGTTTTAAATTAGCAAATAAACTCTGAAGTGGCTGTTTTATACGGACGGCGTTATCAGTATGAAGCAGACAGAGATGGCCTGCTGGATCTCAGCACTGGGCCCACGTCACCTCCTCTCCATTTAAATTCCATCCACTACCACACAGCCATTATGTTATTAATTTGTCACATAAAAATGTATATTTCTGGCATCTTCACGTTGAAATATTGCCCCGCAGAAGAGACAATAATGACGAAGTGAGTCACGGCTCAGCCTGGCAGTCCAAGGGCAGAACGGACCGTTTCAGCACGCTGAGGTCACAGGTCACCTGACTCACGTCTCACCTTAGCCGTCAGCGCACACCTCCGTTCCCATGGTTACGGAGCCTGTGTGGAGAACCCTCCCGAGGGTTAGCTCCGCCAGCTAGCGCCTCTCAGCGCGACGCTTAACAAGCAGAGCCCGCTGCCTGGCAAACACCACAAATATCTGAACGCAAGTCGTGCTCTGCACTGACGCAAGGGGACAGCGAGGACTGGAGCGAAACAGAGGAAGAGTGGAGTGAAGCAGAGGAAGACTGGAGCGAAGCAGAGGAAGAGTGGAGTGAAGCAGAGGAAGAGTGGAGTGAAGCAGAGGAAGACTGGAGCGAAGCAGAGGAAGAGTGGAGTGAAGCAGAGGAAGACTGGAGCGAAGCAGAGGAAGAGTGGAGCGAAGCAGAGGAAGAGCAGAGGAAGACTGGAGCGAAGCAGAGGAAGAGTGGAGTGAAGCAGAGAAAGAGCAGAGGAAGAGTGGAGTGAAGCAGAGGAAGAGTGGAGCGAAGCAGAGGAAGAGTGGAGTGAAGCAGAGGAAGACTGGAGCGAAGCAGAGGAAGAGTAGAGCGAAGCAGAGGAAGACTGGAGCGAAGCAGAGGAAGACTGGAGCGAAGCAGAGGAAGAGTAGAGCGAAGCAGAGGAAGAGTGGAGCGAAGCAGAGGAGAGAAGGGTCCAGGAAGCAGACAGATGGTCTCCTTACATGCGGCTGTTAAAAACAGATTTTTGTGAAATGCTTCCCTGACAACACAAAAACTCAAACCTCAACAAACAAAAAATATACAAAAATAAATGAACACATGGTCACATGACTGTACATCAATATGGTTTCCGTGGATACATGGCAAGAACCTCCCCCCCTCCTCCAAAGGGTGACCCTGACCTGCGACCTCACTCTCAGCCTTCCTGCCCACACTCTTCCTGTCTGTCCGTCTCCCGCCAACCCCCCCCCCCCACACACACACACACTGGCTTCCTCTCCTAGCAGCTCACTCGGGATACAGCTAGCAGCTGAATGCCTGAAATGTAAATGTAATTGGTTTCGTTTTACTGGTTCCTGTCTACAGTCACACCTCTTTGCTCATTCGTCTGTGTGTGCGTGTCTCTGTGTGTGTGTATGTGCGTGCTGTGCGTGCACGTGTGTGTGTGTGTGCTCTAGGAGGGGAGGGGCAGGCAGAGAACAAGCAGGTGCTTTGCTGCGCAGGGGACACTGAGACTGAGCCCCTCCCCACCTCAACCCCCCCCCCCCCCATTACAGTCCTGCCTCCTCTTCTCTCCGTTCCAGAAACAGGGATTCATGGTTCGGTTTTACTGCATGTCAGTGTGTGCCAAATACAGGCTTTCACCACGACAGACACTGAGGCCTACCAAGATCCAGCTCAGAACAGCATACCTGACGTTCCCCCCTCTTCTGTAACTACAAAAACCTCATTTAACACATCCAAGTTATGGACAAACATAAAACCACACACATGTAAAACTACAATTATGACCTTATGCACCATAACTGTTCACTGTCATCATAATTATAATTACATCATGCGAAAGAAAACGTAGATAAACCTCAAACTCACAGAACTCACGATCAGAAACTTAAGCCATGACTAAGTTCCTCTCTGGTAAAAGAGCTGGGCACTCAGCTTGTGTACCATGAAGGACGTCAGCGTGAGAAATTCCACCCTGAGCGGGAAATATGAGCCCCCTGTTCCCCTACGAGCCTCCAAATCAAGCCCGTCTCCAGGACACATGACATTAACCTTTCCTTAAGTGTCAATTAAGACAATTTCGCTCCCCAAACACTTCAAACACAGCTTAATTTAGCTGACAGAGCCCCCTATTCAAGATCACACTTAAACTGCTCCTGATTACAGCTTTAAAACACATTCATCAAATTAAAACCAAACACAGATTGTCATAATTTGTAGGGGGAAAATTGAGAGCTACATGTATACCCTTTATCAAAGATACTAAGAAACACATGCACGCACGCACGCACGCACGCACACACGCACACACTACAGTGAAGCACTACTGTGAAGCACCACTGTGCACACAAGTTGCAGCGTCCTCCCCTGCCTCTTACCTGTCTTATTAACATCACAAGTGTGCATGTCAATCATTTTTTATCTCTCATGTCCTCAAATGCCTCTCTCTCTCTCTCCCTCCCTCTCTCTCTCCCTCCCTCCCAGGAGCTGTCTCATCTCTTCATGTCCACGCCCTTCCCTTCTTCAAACTTTTCTCAGCCTCCACCTTCTAGATCTTTCTGTCAGCCGGGTTTTCCTGCTCCTCCCGCTCCTCCTGCCAGCTGACCTGTCGGGTGTCGGGAGGGGGGGGGGCTCTTCCTCAGGGCCAGATTCTGACCGCCACCTGCCGCCACGGAGCGCGTCGAGCCGAAATGAGCTTCCGCTCCCGAGCCTGCCACGCCTGGGGGCCATTTTATTTACGTACATCTCCCGTCTCCCCCTCACGACACTCAAACTGCCATCTGACCCCGTCACAAACATCTAAAATCACATCTCGTAGCGCTGGCGCCCTTTGACCCCTGCGCTCATTGGATATTACATGCTGCTACAGGCAGCCTCCATGCTGAGCGTGGATCTGTGCACTCAACAGCAGCAGTGGTGGGGGGTGGGTGTTTATGAAAGTTTGTACACAGTAAAATGTCCCGTGTTAGTTCAGCTCTAACAGATCACAGCAAACATTCAGCACAGAGCTCCGACTGCACAGCAAACATTCAGCACAGAGCTCCCACCGCACAGCAAACATTCAGCACAGAGCTCACATTGTAATGATGGAGTACCAAAGGGACCAAAGGGGTCAAGGGCACAGGGCACAGAAAGATCCAGAACTACATCCGGCATTTCCCTCACATCTGCAGCCATCCTCCAGCAGGGATATGTCTGCAGTCTGGCACTCTGCCTCCAGCGCAGCGGGTCCTGAGCGCGCCGGTCTTACGCCACATCCGCAGTTATGTACGAGCACCATTCGGTCCGCCGGAGAGGCGGGTTGGTCCTGGCTGTGCCGGCTGGTGGAGGGAGCACACGCACCTGGGCTGCGTTAGCTAATCAGCCCAGGTGCTTAAAAGGGTGCTGCTCTCCGCAGTTTGGGACCGGGGGCTAAGACTGAGAGCGTGGTTATGATTTTCGTTTCGTTTGATTTTTGGAGTTTTGTTCGGAGACGGAAGGAAAAAGGAAGTAGTCCTCAGCTGGGATGCTGGAGGAGCTGGAGCCGGCCGGGACGCGGGTCAGCTACGGGCGGCGCACGGGAGAGTGGTCACGCCTTTTTACTTTCTTCTGTCTTTGTTGTTTAAGCTTGTTGTTTCATTTTATTGTTTTTGCCTGGAGCCCGTGAGGAGGAAGGGTGAAGATGGTCGTTTATTTGATTTCATGTTGGCATGGGTGCACTCTTTCTCTTTCTCTCTCTCTCTCTCTCTCTCTTTCTCTCTCTCTCTGGCAACCTACTGTGTTTCCCAGAACTGCCGCATCTTTCTCTCTGGGAGGGAGACGCTCTCTGCTCAGTGTTGCTTTCTCTCTTTGCTTAACCGCTACTGAACTACTTCACAGCCATTTCTCTTTCTGTATTGCTGCTTCCTTCTAACCCTTTGCCCCCCTCAGCAAAGTACACGACTTCAAGCGGCCCGTGAAAAACAGCCGGAAACAGATGGAGCAGCCGGGAGCGATTCAGCGCGGCGCAGAGCGGAGGGAAAAAAACCGCCAACGGTCTGCACAGCCCGTCACGAGGCGAGCCCCCGCGGGGGGCCGGGGGGGGCCGGGGGGGCCGGGGGGGGGCGGGGGGGCCGGGGGGGGGGGCGGGGGGACAGGGGGGGCCGGGGGGGGGCCGGGGGGGACCGGGGGGACCGGGGGGACCGGGGGGACCGGGGGGACCAGCGGCCCAAACGGGCCAAACGGCGTGATTAAGGGATTCTCCCCTGCGCCTGTGCGCTGGCTGTGTACACAGCAGGGAGAGGCCGCATATCACTGCATTAATGACTCCTAATGACTTCTTAACGAGTTCTTAATGATTTAATCAAGAGGATCTATGCCTCCCCGACGCAGAAGAACCCGACGAGGCTGACGCAGATCCACAACAGCACCGTACATCTCAGAACCCCTCAGAACCCCCCGACACACACAGAACCGCCCGACACACACAGAACCGCCCGACACACACAGAACCCCCGACACACACAGAACCGCCCGACACACACAGAACCCCCGACACACACAGAACCCCCCGACACACACAGAACCCCCCGACACACACAGAACCCCCCGACACACACACAACCCCCCGACACACACAGAACCCCCGACACACACAGAACCTCCCGACACACACAGAACCCCCGACACACACAGAACCCCCCGACACACACACAACCCCCCGACACACACAGAACCCCCGACACACACAGAACCTCCCGACACACACAGAACCCCCGACACACACAGAACCCCCCGACACACACAGAACCCCCGACACACACAGAACCCCCGACACACACAGAACCCCCCGACACACACAGAACCCCCGACACACACAGAACCGCCCGACACACACAGAACCCCCGACACACACAGAACCCCCGACACACACAGAACCCCCCGACACACACAGAACCCCCCGACACACACAGAACCGCCCGACACACACAGAACCCCCCGACACACACAGAACCCCCCGACACACACAGAACCCCCCGACACACACAGAACCTCCCGAGGCAGTGCGCTCATCCCTGCTGTCTCTGTAAGGTCCAGAAACTTCCGTGGGAATAAAACCTTCCACGCCTTTCAATTATGGTCAGCGACAGTTTTACATCATAAGTGGCCTTTGCAGTAATGTGCGGTCAACTATGCTCATCTATGGCATCCTATTTGTCTTTATGATCTCCAGTGGCTACCAATGATCAGCTGTGGCCTTCGTAGTCCAGAGCTCATTGTGGCCCAGAGGCACTGTTCCTCTGGGCCATCGCAGCCACTCTCGCATTTTTGATTGGCTTAAGTGAAAACAATGGAATACTAAAGGTGACTCACCACTGCTTCACCACAGACCACCAACCGACGCTTCAGGAGCAGAGCGTGTTTACTGCAGAGCTCTCAAACACTGACGGCCCAATTTCCAGGTGTAAATTTCAGCCAAAATGACCTGCCGGTCTGACTCACGCAGCTGAAAAGCTCCTGTCCAATTTCAGAACCGATTACGAACAACCCTGGAACTTTATCAGGTCTCGGGTTCTTATTTGCTCGATTAGTCACGTAAATTACAGACAGCTCGGCACAACACCAGCCATTTTATACCCCCCCCCCAAGGCTAATGACAGAACAGAACAAGGATTTATACACAACTTCTCTTTTTTTGGGCCAAGAGAAGGGGGGGAAAAAAATAATGAAACGAAAGGCTTTCAGAAATAAATCAGCACAGAGGCTAGCCCGACTCGGTTAGCGGGTAAGGGAAGGAAGACGGAAAGCAGCGCTGTACAGAGACGAATCACAGCGCCACGCCCTGCCCCTCACCACCTCCCTCAGATCACAGCGCCACGCCCTGTCCCTCACCAGCTCCCTCAGATCACAGCGCCACGCCCTGTCCCTCACCACCTCCCTCAGATCACAGCGCCACGCCCTGTCCCTCACCACCTCCCTCAGATCACAGCGCCACGCCCTGTCCCTCACCACCTCCCTCAGATCACAGCGCCACGCCCTGTCCCTCACCATCGCTCAGATTCTCACAGCGCCTGTCCATCACTTCCAATCTCGCTCATGTCCTGAAATGCCTCCTTCCCCGAGCCAGTCCCCCAGCTCCCTCCCCAGCTCCCTCCCCAGCTCCCTCCCCAGCTCCCTCCCCAGCTCCCTCCCGGGAGCTCATCTGGGCAGCGTTTCACATTCTGGGGGAGGGCTACATGCTGGACACACCGCTACACACACTGCTACACGCGCTATACACGCTACTCACACGCCAAATACACGCCACATACACGCTACACACGCCACACACACTGCTACACACACGCTGCACACAATGCTACCTACACCGCGTACGCTACACACACCGCACACACACGCTGCACATGCCACACGGACGCTATACACGCCGCACACACCGCACACGCCACACAGACGCTATACACGCCACACACGCTGCACACACCGCACACGCTATGCATGCTATTCTGTCTTATGTCTACAGTATTTTCAAATTTCACTACTCAGTTCAATTTAGTTTCAAGTCCTCTGTAAGAGTTTTTCATTAGTTTTTACTTTTGGAGATACATGGCCATCTTTATTTATTTTTCCCCACTTAGATTTTTATTATTGATTTTTAGTTTTCTTCAATAAAGAATCACCTCCGCACCTTTTGCCTGAACAAAAAGAGAGTGGAATCATTTTAAATTCAGCTGTAGGCTAAAAGCTTCTAAAAATCAATGAACGTGTACCTAACGAAAACATTTGGTGACTCAAATTTAAAGGTGTAGCAGCATGTGGTCAGGAATGTGCTCAGATCAATCCCAGACTGCACTCTGCCTCCGTCACCTGACACCAAGCTTGGTCATGCAGGCCTTCACCATGATAGCTAACGATGTTTGATTGCTAATCCCCCCCCCCCCCCCAAAATACAACTCCAGAGCTCCAGCTAAGAGCATACCGCCATCTTGTGGCCCCAAAACTAGAATTTTTTCCTACTTTTGTGCATATGCGTGAAATTTTATTTCTGTTAGCTTTAGAGGCAGATATTCTAGTTATATTTTATTTGTAGTTTCTTGGACAGGTTAATTTTTTGATTTCATTTCAGTTCATGAATGTTTTTTCTTCCCTGTCTACTTTCCATTTTATTTTCTGTTTTCATTTATTATAACCTTGACTTTACTACTCCCATGCAAGCGCGCGCACACACACACACACTCACAAATACACCTTTCTCTCAAACGCACTGGCTGAAAACACATCTCTCTTTCCTTCTCATCTACACACACACACACACACACACACACACTCTCTCTCTCTCTCTCTCTCACACGTGCAATTTGCAATGTTCACCTCTTCAGAAGCATCACTGGCAGGTTGCTATGACTGACATATTTCTGTCAAGTCTCCGTCTTCAGTATCCACAGGTCCTGTAAATTTCCCCTGTTGTGCAGAGTTTGTTTTCACAACATATGATACATTTTTAAAATAATGCTTACTTTTAGTCATCACGTCATTGGCTCATTATCTAAAAATACAGCTTAAACATCAGCTCGCCTCAAGACCGAATCAAAAAGTCTTCGAATTAAGGAAAATTAATTTTAAAAACCCGACTAGATTTTTAACAAAGGTGAATGTGAAATAAATAAATGATCAAAATTAAAAAGGAAATTATATTACGCGTGCCCGCCCGCCTCCCTTTTCATTCACCTGCTTCCTCCTTAATTAGCGTCTGCGGAGAGCGCCCGATTATCAGCCTCGCGCTGGCAGCCGATCCTCAAAGCGCCGAAACCTCCGGGCGCCGCAGTCGCGAGATTCCTCTGATGTAGCGCGCGCCTTCAGAGCGTCTTCATTAGCCGGGAAACTTCTCCCGCGAATCACGGAGCGGTTCAGCGAGAGGACAGCGCTCCTAAACGCTGATAACCGAGATAACAAAAGGTTCAAAAATCTTCCCCACACCACCACCACCACCGCTCCCCCCCCTCTTTTTTTTAAAACCTGTTGTACCTTACTCCTCAATATCCTAGCAACAGCTGTGTGTGCGAGCGACGAGGCTTCAATCACCGCGGCGAGCAGCTGAAGAATGATATGATAATCAGCGCATTACACATATCACACCCGGCAGGGGACAGCGCGTGCGGTGGGAGAGAGAGTTCACAGGACATTGAAACCACGTGAGAACTGAGAGATTATAATGAAGGAGCCCAGGGCTGGTATGAACTCCTGCGTCTTACTCAGCCTATATGATAAGGGAGTCTGGGTCTGTGGTCATCTAACCTCTCATTTGTACCATTCCCCCGTATATATATACATATATATCACACACACACACACACACACATTTAATTGCAAATTTGTAGTTTTTCCTCCATACTAATTCAATTTTTATTTGTTCGTACTTTTAAATTGAACAATGACTATGAGGCAACACTGACTAAGTCTCAATTTATTTAATGTGGGTTTTTAAAAAAAAAACAGACATTATTATTATTATTATTATTATTATTATTATTATTATTACAACAATAGAATTCAGTGAGTCAAGTCCCCCTATTTTGAGTCAGCACACGTACAGGGATAAAGTAAGTTTTGAAATATTTAATGAGCTCAATATTCTCCAGGTCAATGTTTCACTGCAGATCCCTTACATCTGACGACTGCATCAGGTCTCTGACTCATGGACATCACCGGGCTCACGATGCTCAGCCAAGCTTAATCCCAAAACAAGAGAGGAAAACATGTCCTATTGATCAAATACTACTTTTTATCATGTGATATTTTTCCATTTCAAAGCTTATTAGTTCCTTTTATGCGTGTATTTTTCCTAAATCCATTCCTTAAACGCTTCCACCAGACATTTCACTCAAGGAGGGGGGGTTTCAGAATAATGGACTCTACTGTCATCCTACGAAGGCTGAGAAAACTACAATTGCCACACAGTTTCTCCCTCTCTACCCTATCTGTCTGTCCCTATCCTTCCTTTCTTCCTCCTTTTCTCTCCGTCCCTCTCTTCCCTGTCACCATCCTTCTTTCACAGCCTTTCATCCCGGTATGACAAACGTCCTCCCTCTCTTCGTCCATCTCTCTGTTCACAGGCACTGTGTCTCCACTAACAGGAATAAACTGGCAGAGCACGGCAGTAGGTTCAGCAGCAGGCCGTGAGTTCCAGCTCAGAGGAGAAGCCAGCAGCGATTGGCCAGCTCAGAGGACAAGCCAGCAGCGATTGGCCCGCTCAGAGGAGAAGCCAGCAGCGATTGGCAAGCTCAGAGGAGAAGCCAGCAGCGATTGGCCAGCTCAGAGGAGAAGCCAGCAGCGATTGGCCAGCTCAGAGGAGAAGCCAGCAGCGATTGGCCAGCTCAGAGGAGAAGCCAGCAGCGATTGGCAAGCACAGAGGAGAAGCCAGCAGCGATTGGCCAGCTCAGAGGAGAAGCCAGCAGCGATTGGCCAGCTCAGAGGAGAAGCCAGCAGCGATTGGCCAGCTCAGAGGAGAAGCCAGCAGCGATTGGCCAGCTCAGAGGAGAAGCCAGCAGCGATTGGCCAGCTCAGAGGAGAAGCCAGCAGTGATTGGCCAGACTCAGCTGCAGTCTGCAGGCCTCCTTCGCCCTCAGGAGCGACTCCCTGCCGCAGATCAAGGAGGGCGTAATCAGCAGGACACCCGCGCCGGCGAAGGATTACCCAAAAAAGCTGATTAACCGCGGACCGTGTGCTTGGACCCCCCCCCCCCCCCGATGCTCCTCATTAGTGCGGGCGGCCAATGGCGCCATCGGGCTCGCTAACGAGCGGGAACGCACGCTGGCCTGAGGTGACCGCGCTCGTTTCCGCCGCTCGCTGTTTCACACGGATCAGGTGACAGGAGGGCGACAGAGAACAACAGCAAACAAAGCGGGTAAAGATCACACAAAACGACGCAAGATATTCAAGCACAAAATGAGCCGTGGTTAAAAAAAACAAAAAAAAGAGAACCTCAAGCAGCCACACTGCCCCTTCACCAACCCCGCACTGCCCGGAGACAACCTGCCTCACAGGTGTATTTTTGGCGAGTACGTGCACCTGATTGCAGCTGGCATCCCGCTGGACCAGCACAGAGTGAGACTTCCTGTCCCTCATGGAAAGGTTCAGAACTTGATAAAGTTTTTTTGAGACATTCTGGCTCTCAGAGCTGCTATTTTTAGCGCGGAGCTTGAGAGAGACGGGCGGCGGTGCGCGCGGCTAACGCTAATTAGCGGCAGGACGGCGTCTGAGGGAAGCGTCTGCCTGCGCTCCCCTCCGAGCAGCCGTCTCCAACTGAAATTCAGATGCACCCACAATGCACTCTGCTTGAACCAGACAACATCAGATGGCATTTCAACCAGATCTACACGTCCCCTTTCTATGCATCCAAGATAGCCACTTCACTTGTCTTTCCCCCTAATTAATCATTTGGATTCTTCCAAATCAGTAACCACCCTCCCCCCACCTGAGACCTCCCGGGCTTCTAAACGGGACGGGGCAGTTGACGCAATCACAAACAACCGACACCCTTTGAACCAGTTTTCAACAGTTTCTGAAAAAAGAAAGAAAAATGCATTCAAAGCCCCGGCGGTTCCTTTGAGTTTGGCTCTGAGAAACAGGAAGCCAGCGTGTGTGTGTTCTCATCAGGGCATCGTACAGCAGAAACACAAGCCTGATGCAGGAACAGGAACATGATGTCACGTCACCCTTTGTCGAAGGCAAAGGTCAGGTTTGCAGGCGTAATAAACTGTCTGTTCTCATCATTCCACCCCTCCACCCCCCGCTACCCCCAAAATTAAATGCACCTGACCATGAAGACAGCATCTGGGTAAACATTCCCCAAAGCATTTGTTCAAAAGCGATGACTCATTGCGTGAGTTTTGCTCGTCCCAGACGATACTAAATCTCTGGCTTTGCGATGCAGGCCCCCCGCGGGCATCAGCATGGCAGCAGGGCTAAAGACCAAGGTGCCAAGCCTGGGGCAGCGAGGGCACAGCGAGGGGTGGCATCACCTCCGCCAGCGGGCACTCACAGTACCGAGGTCTGCTACACCGCGCACGGCACCCAAACTTCGCCACAGCCCAGGGCGTTTAATTTTTTAAACAAGTTTGGTGCCCAACATTGGGAATGAGCCTCTCCAATTCCCATTCCCGCCCCACTTTGGAATGGCCAATCATCTACAACCGCAACCACGTTCACAGCGCAAACCCCGCTACCGATTCGGGAGAGTGTGGACAACCTACAAAATGCACCAGCTGCTGCTGCACCTCCATCATCGCCAGTGTGTAGCACACACCTGGGTGATGCACGGCTGCCATTTTGGCCAGACACTCTCCACACATCAGCTAAGTTCGAGAGGGAGAGAACTACTTTTAGCCAATGAAACTGGGGGATGATTAGGTGGCAGTTTGAGAGAGACAGGTTGGGAATTTAGCCAGGACAGCAGAGAACC
>NC_049217.1:30816045-31006045 GCF_013347855.1 Anguilla anguilla | reverse complement strand
CCGCCCCCCCCCGGCCCGGCGGGTAGACCGCTTCCCCTCTTCTCAGCGGAATGGCGGGCGGGCTCCTGGGGACCGCGGTGCTCGGCCCCGCCACGCGTCCTGGCGGGATGAGAGACGCTCCCACCCCCGCTCTCGCCCCCGCCCCCACCCCCGCCCCCGCTCCCGCTCCACAGCGGGGTGAACTGGGGACAGCAGCGACGCCACTCATCTCCTGAGCCCTCATTTCACAGCCCTGTCACTGAGCGTACGGCGTCCAGCAGGGGACCGCCTCACTGCTTACATCTAATGAGACTGATATCAGAAGCAAATAAGAACAGTGACACCTGGAGCAAATAAGACCACTCATATCAGGAGTAAAGAACACTGATATCAGGAGTAAAGAACACTGATATCAAGCAAATATGAACACTGATATCAGGAGTAAATAACACTGATATCAAGCAAATATGAACACTGATATCAGGAGTAAAGAACACTGATATCAAGCATATATGAACACTGATATGAGGAGTACAAAACACTGATATCAAGCAAATATGAACACTGATATCAGGAGTAAAGAACACTGATATCAGGAGTAAATAACACTAATATCAGGAGTAAATAACACTGATATCAGGAGTAAATAACACTGACATCAGGAACAAAGAGGAATATTGATATATCAGAAATTTCCAGAAGTTGTTTTTACTGATATGAGGAGCATTGGGCAGTTCAGCTCACTGTAATCAAAGGCTGACACTGAAATCAGGAGTTTTATATCAGCAGCACACAAACACAGAACACAGGAAACACAGCCACACACACTTTCACTTAAAGCACGCTGTACACGCTCAAACCTTTAGTAGGAACTGGCCCATAAACACATTTACATGGATTCCCCAACACCCCCTCAACACCCCCCACAACAACCCCAAGCAGAAACGCCTTCTCAAACATCGTTGACCGCAAAGCCAAACACGAGACTCAGAATCAAAGTGCTACACTTGCCCTTGCTGCACAACGATGCACAAGCAGCTAAAAACCAGTTAAGGAGGGAAATGTTGGCCTGTAAAACTCTCCCATGGCTGAAGCGACGCCTGGACACATTTCCTGAATCGTGCAGGCTCTCCTCCCACCCACCTGCCCCCCCCCCACCCCCCCGCAGACACAGAGGGGGTTTCTGGGAGCTTGTACACGGCGCTCTCTCTCAAAGACAGAACAAAGGGAGCTCCTGCCATTCAGCGCTGCATGCACTGAACCTCTCTCACCGTCAGGCAGGGCTGGGGGGGGGGGGGGGGGGTGAACCTCTCACGCCGTCAGGCAGGGCTAGGGGGGGGGGCTGAACCTCTCACGCCGTCAGGCAGGGCTAGGGGGGGGGGGCTGAACCTCTCACGCCGTTAGGCAGGGCTAGGGGGGGGGGGCTGAACCTCTCACGCCGTCAGGCAGGGCTGCGGGGGGGGGGGGGGCGGCGGAGGCTGACGCTTCCCGATCCTCTCTGCTCGGATCGCACCGGGTGCAATCACCCATCCTAAACCCCCCCCCCCCCCTTGTAAAGCCGGGTGATGAAGTGCCAAGAACTCTTTTTTTTTTTTTAAGGCATTCCTCTGCTGCATGAGCCGTCCGCGGCTGTAAAGCACTCCGCACAGGGAGCGCACACAGGGAGCACACACAGGGAGCACACACAGGGAGCACACACACTCCGCACAGGGAGCACACACACTCCGCACAGGGAGCACACACACGTGCGTATCACCTGGCCTCCACAGGTAGCAGTATACACACGTGCGTATCACCTGGCCTCCACAGGTAGCAGTATACACAGGTGAGGCTATACGGTCTTTCACGCTGAAGATACACTTTTCTAACTGGGCACAAACTCCGCACTCACACACAGTTTCTCCCGAATATTTTTAGCACTTCTCTCTCATGGCTACAGAGCAACACTTTGTGTGGCTGACATCCTCGTGGTTTTGTTCATGGGTAGAAAATGCCTGATTAACATTTCTGCTTCACATACAACATACAAAACTATAAATGCAAACAAAAGACCTGAATGGATAAAAGCCTTCTGTACTTCAGTAATAGACTCCTTGAGTGCGAGTGTGTACATGTTTGCGTGTGTGTGTGTGTGTTAGCATGTTAACATATGGTAGTGTCAGTCCGACAGAGAGGCAGAAACTCAATTGTACTCACTGCTCTTGTTCTCGTCCTCCACACCCAGTCAGATACACATCCGCACCCTCTGCTCTCAGAAAGCTGGTCTCCCCGAGCTGGTATCAGCAGGCTGGTACCTATAAGCTGGTCTTCCCAAGCTGGTATCAGCAGGCTGGTACCTATAAGCTGGTCTTCCCAAGCTGGTATCAGCAGGCTGGTACCTATAAGCTGGTCTTCCCAAGCTGGTATCAGCAGGCTGGTACTTATAAGCTGGTCTTCCCACGCTGGTACCTATAAGCTGGTCTTCCCAAGCTGGTATCAGCAGGCTGGTACCTATAAGCTGGTCTTCCCAAGCTGGTATCAGCAGGCTGGTACATATAAGCTGGTCTTCCCAAGCTGGTATCAACAGGCTGGTACCTATAAGTTGGTCTTCCCAAGCTGGTATCAGCAGGTTGGTACCTATAAGCTGGTCTTCCCACGCTGGTATCAGCAGGCTGGTACCTATAAGCTGGTCTTCTCAAGCTGGTATCAGCAGGCTGGTACCTATAAGCTGGTCTTCCCAAGCTGGTATCAGCAGGCTGGTCTCACCCAGCTGGTCTCCTCAAGCTGGTATCACTGAAGTGGCTCCTAAAAGCTGATCCTGCAAAGTTGATCTCTCTCAGCAGAGATCACACAGCTGGTCACCAAGATCTGTCCTAATAAAGCAGGTTTGAGCATGCTGGTATCAGTGAGCTGCCCTCCCAGAGTCCGGCTCCACGAGCCGAAGAGGAGATTTCAGCTGCGTGCACTGGCTGCTGGCAGGTAAAGGGAATGTGTGCGAGAGAGAGAGGGAGAGAGGGAGAGGGGAGGAAGAGAGAGGGAGAGAGAGGAGGGAGGGAGAGGGAGGGAGAGAGGGAGAGAGGAGGGAGAGAGAGGGAGAGAGAGGAGGGAGGGAGAGAGGGAGAGAGAGAGCAGAGAGAGAGAGAGAGAGGGAGGGAGAGAGGAGGAAGAGAGGGAGAGAGAGGGAGAGTGATAGAGAGAGGAGGGAGGGAGAGGGGAAGAGAGAGAGAGAGCAGAGAGAGAGAGAGAGAGAGCAGAGAGAGAGGGAGAGAGAGGGGGGAGGGAGAGAGAGGGACAGGGAGAGACAGAGAGGAGGGAGAGAGAGAGGGAGAGAGAGAGTAGGCTGCGTGTGATTTGCCTGCCAATCCAATGTAGATGTTGCATGCTGTGAGCACGCTCACACGATCCCTTGAGCCAATAGTCAGACACACGCGCTTTCCACAGCGTGCACGCACACACACACACACACACACAAACACACACAAACACACACACACAGACACGCACGCACACACACACACACAAACACACACACTCACTCACACACACACACTCACACACACATACACACACAAACGCACACGCACGCACGCACAGACACACAAACACAGACACGCACAGACACACACACACGCACAGACACACAAACACAAACACAGACACGCATGCACAGACACACACACACACACACAAACAGAGACACACACAAACACACAGACATGCACGCACACATGCACACACACACACAGACACATACATATCTACACACACAAACACACGCAAGTACACACCCATGCACGCACGCACACACACGCATAAACACAGAGGCGCACACACACAAACACACGCAAGTACACACACGCACGCTCATTCACTTTGCAGGCACACTGACAGCACCACTCCCATAGATTAATGAGGAGAGAGAGAGAGGGAGGAATGGAGAGAGAGAGAGAGAAGGGGGGAGACAGATTTTCCAGCGACGGCTTCACCTCAACTTGACAGACACTGACTGGCAGTGGTGAGACTTGACCACCTCCCCCACCCCCCCCACACACATGCATACAACTAAAAATAATACACCCATACAGGGCTGCACCTCTACGCAAGCTCACAAAAACCAGGGCGGGTTTCCTGTGCCATTTCTCTCCGTTCAGCTTTTATTTAGAAGATTTTAACACAACAGAGTGTTGCACACATGTATTACTTTTTTTAATTACACTGAGTAGTTGCTATTATAATCAGCAGTATTGCAATACAAGTAATTAATAAAACCAAAATAAAACCGAATAAATCTACAAAAGCAAACAGTCAGCAGAACAGCTGGCGTGAATAAGTGTCTGAGCCGCTGCATTTCTACTTGAGGAGAAGAACGTCAGAGTAAATGCGCTCTTAACGAAGGCCAGCACCCCGCATATTCATAAGCTGTTGCATGTCGCGCGGAAATAGCAGCTGGGCTAGCGTGATGCCACGGTATGAGAAAAATAAACGAATGAATCACCTTTAACTGACGGTTTTTTCAGTCACAGGGTCATGTTACCACGGTTACCGGCACTGCCCTATGTGCACAGACACACACAACAGCGTTCCAGCACCAGGACAGCCGTCCCGCGGCACAGAGTCACTCTCATGGGCAGCCGATTGAATCCGATGAATCGCCTGGGCGCGGGAACGAATCGCCTGTGCAGGAGAATGAGTCGCTCATGCGAGAATGAATCCCTCATGCACAAGAATGAATCATCGGCGTGAGAGAATGAATCACAGAGGACTCATTCTTACGCACAGGGGATTCATTATTTCTGACTGATATTAATAACTGTCGCCCCTCACAAAGACCCAGCTGCAATCTTTCCACCTTAATTACATTTAATTTCACCTGACTAATGAGACCAGGGACTGGTGACATACCTCTGATCTAATACACCTCACACACACACACACACACACACACACACTCTTACACCACCACAAACACACATAAATGCACGAGGGACATGAACAAATTTCAGGTTCCTCAGCCTCTTCCCCGCGTGCAGCCCCACGTTCTCTCCCCTCTGCGCACACAGGACGGGCAAACTAAAAACCTCCTGAGTGCGGTGCACAGCGCCCCCCGGTGTCAGAATCCCTTCATACGGCCGGATGCATCCACCGACCCCAGCCTTACAGCGTCACAGATCCCCGAACAGCTTCCTCCAGCGCGACCAATCAACCGTCTCCCACACCGAACGCCAACGAGCACACAAACACACTTCCTCATCACAACTACGCAAAAAATAACAATTATAATAAAAATGTTCAGAAGGATTGGAATAATAAGGTGAAATAATTCTTTCCGGAATGAAAAGGTCGCAGCAGCAGACTGAAATGAGGGAATGACTCAGCGGCCCACACCAGCGGTTTGACAGCACGCGGCTCGCACTGGTGACCCGCAGCCACTGGAGAAGCGCAGGCATCAGAGTCGCTGAGCGCCCTATCAGGCGGAGGACAGAGACCTGGGGGGATACGCGGAGACCGCCATGACCGCCTCAACACCAGCTCATCCAACACCAGCTCATCCAACACCAGCTCATCCAACACCAGCTCATCCAACACCAGCTCATCCAACACCAGCTCATCCAACACCAGCTCATCCAACACCAGCTCACCCAACACCAGCTCACCCAACACCAGCTCACCCAACACCAGCTCATCCAACGTCAGCTCATCCAACGTCAGCTCATCCAACATCAGCTCATCCAACGACAGCTCATCCAACACCAGCTCATCCAACACCAGCTCATCCAAGACCAGCTCATCCAACATCAGCTCATCCAACATCAGCTCATCCAACGACAGCTTATCCAACATCAGCTCATCCAACATCAGCTCATCCAACATCAGCTCATCCAACATCAGCTCATCCAACATCAGCTCATCCAACGTCAGCTCATCCAACACCAGCTCATCCAACGTCAGCTCATCCAACGTCAGCTCATCCAACGTCAGCTCATCCAACACCAGCTCATCCAACATCAGCTCATCCAACATCAGCTCATCCAACACCAGCTCATCCAACACCAGCTCATCCAACGTCAGCTCACCCAACACCAGCTCATCCAACACCAGCTCATCCAACACCAGCTCATCCAACACCAGCTCATCCAACATCAGCTCATCCAACATCAGCACATCCAACACCAGCTCATCCAACACCAGCACTGCATAGGAAAGCATTTCAAATCAAACTCCCCATCAAACACAGAGCCCGTACCCTACGCTGCATTAGTGATGTCCCCACCTCATGGGCTGGGACCACAGGTTCAGGGGGTTTGTACAGAAACAAAAACGCAAAAGTTTCAGACCATTACTGGCATACAGAAGACCGTCGTGTTGAGTTTGGAGTGCACTACATGAGTAACATAATGGGGAAACCTTCTCGCAGTAGGACGTGAGCGATGAGTGTGCTTTGTCCCGCTGCGTCTTCAGCTAATGCGGGCGAACTCGGTCTCACAGCGATAAGATGCTGGGGGCTTTTTGTTTTTGTTCAAAACTGATACAACAGTCTGGGTGTTAAAGACGAGGTGTGTGTATTCTCTCTGTCCAGGTGCAGTGGGTGCTTTCTCTCGTCCAGAGTGTAACGTGGTGGGGGTATATTCCAGGCTGCAGGTGGACTCTGTCCCAGAATGCACTGCAGCACTGCCTGGTCCCCCGTCACGCTGCATGCAGGGACAGGAACTCTGTGTATTTTTTCTTCAGCCCGTCCAGTCTGGCAGCTGAGACAGAGAGCAGAGGAATCAGCGTGAGCCAGACACACACACGCCCGGGGTCGAAGGTCAAAGTGGAGGCGGGCGTGCATTTAAAAGCACGAGCGAGTGGCTATAAATACAGCACATGCAGCGCAGAACAGCTACACTGGGGCATACTTCTGTTCGGAGGTCAGCTCAGAATGATGAAATAATGGAAAGGGTTGCCAGCTCCAAACCCACGGCTATAGCCCTTCAGCTAAGCACAGGCTGAAACGGCACCCATCTAAATGTTTAAATCAGACTCCCTCAGCTCCATTTCACACTTTTAAAATGGCCGTCTCTCACAGCCTGTGCTGCTGCGGTGCTTCCCACATTCTGTCTAGTGCCACAGGTTTGACACAGAGTATTCCCACTGCTAAACACAGTTAGACACAGAGTATTCCCACTGCTAAACACAGTTAGACACAGAGTACCTCCTCAGCTAAACACAGTTCGACACAGAGTACCTCCTCTGCTAAACACAGTTAGACACAGAGTACTCCCTCTGTTAAACACAGTTAGACACAGAGTACTCCCCCTGTTAAAACACAGTTAGACACAGAGTACCCCCCCTGTTAAAACACAGTTGGACACAGAGTACTCACGCAGCGTGTACTTCTGTCCGTCTCCCCAGTACTTCCTGTCTGTCTGCATGTGCTTGACGGTCGCTGACACAGCGCTGGACGTGTCTGACAGCTGCTGAAGAGCCTGCAGCTCCTGAGAACGCCACACACCCGCCAATCAGCAATCAGCACACACACAGATCAGCCAATCAGCACACGCACCAGCCAATCAGCAGTTAGCACACACACAGAAAAGCCAGTCAGCAATCAGCACACACACAGACTAGCAAATCAGCAATAATCGCACACACAGACCAGCCAATCAGTAATCAGCAAACACACATCTGCCAATCAGCAATCAGCACACACACACCAGCCAATCAGCAATCATCACACACACCAGCCAATCAGCTACGAGCATCAAGTGTGCACGTGTAAGTGTGAGTGTGCATGTCTGTGTGTACGTGTGCGCATGCGTGTATGTGCATGAGTATGAGTGTGTGCGTGCCAGTGCGCGTGAATGATTGTGTGTGTGTATGAGTGTGTGCGTGCCAGTGCGTGTGAATGATTGTGTGTGTGTATGAGTGTGTGCGTGCCAGTGCATGTAAATGATTGTGTGTGTGTATGAGTGTGTGCGTGCCAGTGCATGTAAATGATTGTGTGTGTGTATGAGTGCGTGTGCCTGCTCCATACCTGGCTGCAGCTGAGCAGCAGCTTGTGCACGCAGCGGAAGCTGTGTGTGTGTGTGTGTGTGTGTGAGTGTGTGTGCGTATATGAGTGTGTGTGTGTGTGTGTGTGCGTGTGCGTATATGAGTGTGTGTGTGTGTGTGTGTGCGTGTGCGTATATGAGTGTGAGTGTGTGAGTGTGTGTGTGTGTGTGTGTGCGTGTGTCTGTGCTGTACCTGGCTGCAGGTGAGCAGCAGCTGGTGCACGCTGCGGAAGCTCTGTGTGTGTGTGTGTGTGTGTGAGTGTGTCTGTATGAGTGTGTGTGTGTGCGTGTGTATGAGTGTGTGTGTCTGCGCTGTACCTGGCTGCAGGTGAGCAGCAGCTGGTGCACGCTGTGGAAGCTCTGCGCGTGTGTGTGTGTGTATGAGTGTGTGTGTCTGCGCTGTACCTGGCTGCAGGTGAGCAGCAGCTGGTGCACGCTGCGGAAGCTCTGTGTGTGTGTGTGAGTGTGTCTGTATGAGTGTGTGTGTGTGCGTGTGTATGAGTGTGTGTGTCTGCGCTGTACCTGGCTGCAGGTGAGCAGCAGCTGGTGCACGCTGTGGAAGCTCTGCGCGTGTGTGTGTGTGTATGAGTGTGTGTGTCTGCGCTGTACCTGGCTGCAGGTGAGCAGCAGCTGGTGCACGCTGCGGAAGCTCTGTGTGTGTGTGTGAGTGTGTCTGTATGAGTGTGTGTGTGTGCGTGTGTATGAGTGTGTGTGTCTGCGCTGTACCTGGCTGCAGGTGAGCAGCAGCTGGTGCACGCTGCGGAAGCTCTGTGCGTGGGGGGAGAGGGCCGGGGGCCCCCGCTGGCAGTAGCCTTTTAACTCCGTGTTGAAGGACTGACTGAACGCTGACATCAGCTGAGACAGGTCTGAAATGGCCAATCGCAGAGCACAGGGGGAGAGGCCGGGCCTGGGAGCCACGCCCCCAGACTGCAGGAACACACACTGGAGAGAGAGAGAGAGAGAGAGAGACCGTCAGGCTGCACAAACACACTGGTGAGAGAGAGAGAGACTGTCAGGCTGCACAAACACACTGGAGAGAGAGAGAGAGACCGTCAGGCTGCACAAACACACTGGAGAGAGAGAGAGACCGTCAGGCTGCACAAACACACTGGAGAGAGAGAGAGAGAGAGACCGTCAGGCTGCACAAACACACTGGTGAGAGAGGAATCAATGAACAGGCCACAGTATTGGAACAATCTGCAGCCCCAGCTCTCACTCTACACCATAAAGGAATTAAACTCCTGCACTACAGATGACCTGAACAAGGGCTACAGCAGAACCTGGATCTACATGAGCAGTTCTGTCAGACCTGGGCCCTGGCAGTGAATGAAAAAAAAGGGGAGGAGAGAAGGGCAGGGCGAGGGAGAGGAGGAGTTAGGGGAGAGGCAGGGGGAGGAGAGGAGGAGTTAGGGGAGAGGGAGGGGGAGGAGAGGAGAGGAGTGTGTGGGAGAAGGGAGGCTCACTTCTTTGCGCAGATCCTCCAGCACACACCGAGTTGACTGCAGCAGAGCGCTGGCTTGGGCCACAGCGTCTTCATCGGGCTTTGAGCACACTGACCTCTCACCCCTACAGGCACAATGATGTCACCAAGCAGACATTCACAGGTTCATTACTGCCACTGTAACCCAGATCTAATCAGTTAACCTTCATTTCACAGCTGAATAAACCTTATGGAATATGTCACTTAAATGCTCGGGAGGTACCCCTGAATAAGGCTGTCAGATTAGCAGATTATTTACAGCAATGCTTCAGAGAATACTATGATGTATTATGTGAAAATGAGCACAGCACTACAGATGAGACACAGGCAGTGCAGGTGTCTAACTCAGACACCCCACAGACAGGGTGCAGTCACACGCACAGACAGCAGACTGGGATCAGGGTCAGGGGTCAAGCTGGGGTCGGGGGTCAGGCCGGGGTGAGGGGTCAGGCCAGGGTCGGGGGTCAGGCCGAGGTCAGGGGTCAGGCTGGGGTCAGGCCGAGGTCAGGGGGCCAGGCCAGGGTCAGGGGTCAGCCCGGGGTCAGGCCAGGGTCAGGGGGTCAGGGGTCAGGCCGGGGTGAGGGGTCAGGGGTCAGGCCGGGGTCAGGGGTCAGGCCGGACTCACGTCTTGCCCGGGGGGGCTCTGCGGCGGAGCATCTCCCTGAGGTCAGCGCTCCAGGGGCTGCAGTCGGGGTTCAGGAGCGCGTTGAGCTGGGCCATGTGGGGCACGGACATCAGCTCCCCCAAAAACTCCTCTCCCCTCACCAGCACCTCCCCAACACTCAGCTGCGCACTGAACACAGTAACACCAGCACACTCAGCCCCCAACTGAACACGGTAACACCAGCACACTCAGCCCCCAACTGAACACAGTAACACCAGCACACTCAGCTCTGCACTGAACACAGTAACACCAGCACACTCAGCTCTGCACTGAACACAGTAACACCAGCACACTCAGCTCTGCACTGAACACAGTAACACCAGCACACTCAGCTCTGCACTGAACACAGTAACACCAACACACTCAGCTCTGCACTGAACACAGTAACACCAACACACTCAGCTCTGCACTGAACACAGTAACAACAGCACACTCAGCTCTGCACTGAACACAGTAACACCAGCACACTCAGCTCTGCACTGAACACAGTAACACCAGCACACTCAGCTCTGCACTGAACACAGTAACACCAACACACTCAGCTGCGCACTGAACACAGTAAGACTGGGACAATTGCTGAATAAGTACCAGTCAGCCTGTTTCTCTGGGACCAGGGCGAGCAGCTGCTCCATGAAGTGAAGCTGGCGCAGAGGTGGAGCCAAGCCCTGCAGAGGGGGCGGAGACACAGAGAGGGGGCGGGGTTTATAACGTAAGACCTGGATCACAGACAAGGCTAAGACTGCAGACAAACCAGACCTACGCCTGGTCAGTGAACCTCCGTAATGTGGTAGTGTTGGTTTTACATGAAGAGTGATGATAAAAGCATGTGCCGTTTGCACAAAGCGCTTCAGTCACACTCACCTTTATGAGATCCAGGTCATCAGGCCCACAGAGCATCATCTCGTGGCCGAAGCGCACCATCTCTGCATGGGCCAGGGGGCGGGCCGAGGCAGGGAGGGAGGCAGGGAGGGAGGATGCAGTGCAGCACAGAGCACAAAGACAGTTTAGATTAGGCGTGGATCATGAACACAACAGTGGTTCTTCCGCCACAACCCTCACTCAGCTGGACTGTCCCTCTCTAAAGCCCCACCCACAGCGACATCCTCCGGGTGAAAGACTGCGCTGAGCAGCCGGAGGACACATGATCAGCAGCGTCGGGTGGCTGCCAAAATAACGCTGTCCCTGTGCTGGCAGGCGCACCCCTGCCCAGGCCAGTCAGGCTCAGCTGGGACCCACAGCAAACACTGAGCTGGGGGTACAGGGACTGAAATACCTACGAAAAAGCAGCATGAGACCTTATATAACCCCCCCCCCCCCCCCAGCCGCTCACCTTGAGTCAGCGTGTCAGTCTGTGTTGATTTAAGAGTGGAGAACTTCTCCTTCAGCGATGGACAACAGCTTTAAAACAAGACAAGCACAGAAATGGTATCAGGACATGGGCATTTAAAACAATACAAACAGCTGCACAATGATTAACTCCCAGATTCCAATAATCAGTTATATATCTAAGAGTAAAAAAGAGTCAAAACGGTAAACACAGCTGTTGAGCTTTAGGGAAATTGTGCGATACTGGCTGTCACAGCAGACTGACAGATCATAACTGCAGAACAGAACTACAGAACTCCTTAAAGGCTTTAACTCTTATTTTGTACTTCACACTGAGTGGGAGCAGGGGATATCTGGTGTGCACATACCTGCCACAGATCCATTTGAGAATATCCGTACGGTGCAAAGAGGGGGTGCACAGCAGGCCTATCATACCGCCCGCTTCCTGCAAAAACAGCCCTTCCACCAGGGGGCACCCCAGGCACTGAACAACATCAACATGTTAGAATTTTGTTTATTATTTCTGTTATTTAAAACTGAGTTTATTAACACAACTCAATGCAAGATAGCAAACTCGTTCTGCATAGCGTTTGAAGGCTAACCAAAACAAAAGGTCATATCGAAAGACTCGAGAAAAGTGGAGAATGGTCACAAAAATATGGTTTACTTTTCAACGCAGCTAACAATTAACAAATAATGTTGCTATACAGCATTTAGCTAACTAGCTTGTTAACACAATATCCTATTCTATTGACAAAACTTCAACAGCAACTAGTACGCTAATTAGCTAAATGCGCAAGGCTAGTATTTAAATAAAAACACAAGCGTACAATACATTGTCAGCTGCCTTTTAAACTAGACCAGCTAACAACTCTGCAAAATTTTCCAGGTTAAATCCTTTTACGTTATGGTACCTAATGACCTATTTTGCCAAATCCCAACAAGCTCGCTAAAGTTAGCTGCTAACTTATCGCAAACTTCTTTCGCTATACAGATACAGTTGTAAGCTAACTAGTACTAAACAATACACTGCATTCGTTCGCTATTGCAAAACACTAATATTTAAATAATTGATTCATCAAAATAAAAGACGTAGTTAGGTGAGCGGCTACCTGTAGCTTACTGTATACGCGTTCAGCCAACAGTTTCTCTTTCAAAGTCCCCGCCATCTTTTCCGACTGGTGATGTTCGGTTGGTCTTCTTCAGTCATTCATTGTGCCTAGAAGTACTTGAACAGGGGCATACCGCCATCTATTGAACCGGAGTACGAAACAAGTTAGGTTATACTTTCGATATGCGGTATTTCGGTTTGCTTTTGGTTATCGGTTGTCATCTAAGTATTGAATTAAAAGCCGCTTGCGTGTTTATATTTAAGCATTTAGCAGACACTTGCCAGAGTGACTTTCACAGTATATATTCAATTCTTGGATACCTCACCCAAGGGAATAACAGTATTGTAGGAACTGAATACCCTGGACTGGCTGCCAATCTATTGCAGGGCTCACACACCATTCACTCACACACTCAAATCTATGGGCAATTTAAAGTCTCCAGTTAGCCTACCTGCATGTCTTTGGACTGTGGGAGGAAACCCACAGAGTACCTGGAGAAAACCCATGCGGACACAGGGAGAACATGCAAACTCCACACAGAAAGGCCCAGGCCAGGATACGAACCTAGAACCCACTGCACCACCATGCCCCCTGATCGCTACTACACAAAACAAAAACACAAATTCAGATGCAGTTCCATCCTGCATCTGAATTCTGAAAACTGCTGAGACAAATGCAAAATGCACACAATGCAAATCTATCATCAACCAACAGTGTCTCTTCTGTCTGGAGGAGTTTTATGATGTCATCTGACCAAGCCAATCTGATCTCCAGACAAGGTGATAATTTGACGAGGACTTCTTTCATCTGTGGTGAAAGTTCCAGGGAAATATCTTATCTCTTCAGAGATACAGATATAACATATAATGCTCGGAAAGGTCATACAGGAAATTCACGCTGCGGTAGATTTTAATTCTTTTATATCTGGACGGTCAGTGACAGGGCAGTGTCTCTATTGGAGAGTGACTGAACATAGCAGAGGCATCAGATCTGTTCTGCCAAGATAAAAATTTAAGTCAACGGATATACTGTGTTTAGTCTGGACAGTTTCTTTTATTGGTGCGGGCCTGCATGCAGTAAACTGGATAACGGAGCCATGTTCTGTACTACTAGCGGTCACGTTTGGAAAATCAAGCCGAGTCAATCAAGGAAAACACACGCAGCTGTGCCAAGAAACGACATGCGAAATGGAAGCAGGGAAAGTCACCCGGGATAAGACATCACAGACGGGAATACCGATCGCTTATCGGAGCACGTGGGGTTCGGAACGCTGTCAGATTTTAACATGCAGCCCATAAGTATGGGCATGGTGATTCAGATTAAAGTTTCTACCATTAGTAGCTTCTCGCATATGATAAGTGTGTGCGTGCATATGTGTGTGTAGAAGAGCGTGTTGTGCGTGTGTGTTATGAAGGTGAATCGACAACAGCAAATGCCATTAAACTTTTGTACTCTGTCCTGTTGAGTATGAGTACATGTTTAATAATAACAACATACATATTCCAGGAACTTAGACGCCTTATGTTATGGTAAAACATTGCCTGCAAAGGAAACACAAAAGGTAAGAAAAACATAATATTCAATCGACACATAATTGAACAAGCACAAGAATTAATTGATCGGTTGCCTTTTTAATGGGAAACCACTTCCTCCTTTGATTTAGTAGATAGATTAGTTTATAATGTAGTTTTGAACAGACTCTTGAACTTGCTGAGCCAAATCAAAGTGATAGCCTGCGATTAGATAACGGAGTGAACTTCGCTCACGGTGGGAGGGACAGAGGGTCCACTGCTATGAGAAGCGAAGAGGTCAGCAATCTCACCCATACTGCAGAGGGGAGAGCAGCCTGAACTGAGCATCGCACGTCAGAACAGGCGGAATACTGCACCTCGCACTTCAAAGGGAAACCTGCTAACATCTCAGGTGTGTAGAACAGAGAAATGTCACTGCCACAGGTGTGTACAGAACATGAGTGACTGAGCTACAGGTGTGTACAGGACACTAATGATTGTGTTACAGGTGTGTACAGGACACTAGTGGTTGTGCTACAGGGATGTACAGAACGCTAGTGATTGTGCTACAGGTGTGTACAGGACACCAGAAATTGTGGTACAGGTGTGTACAGAACACTAGAGATTGTGCTACAGGTGTGTACAGGACACTAGTGATTGTGCTACAGGTGTGTACATTAGTGATTATGCTACAGATGTGTACAGAACACTAGTGATTGTGTTACAGGTTTGTTCAGGACACAAGTGATTGTGCTACAGGTGTGTACATTAGTGATTATGCTACAAATGTGTACAGAACACTAGTGATTGTGCTACAGGAGTGTACATTAGTGATTATGCTACAGGTGTGTACAGAACACTAGTGATTGTGCTACAGGTGTGTACAGAACACTAGTGATTGTGTTACAGGTTTGTACAGGACACAAGTGATTGTGCTACAGGTGTGTACATTAGTGATTGTGCTACAGATGTGTACAGAACACTAGTGATTGTGCTACAGGAGTGTACATTAGTGATTATGCTACAGGTGTGTACAGAACACTAGTGATTGTGCTACAGGTGTGTACAGAACACTAGTGATTGTGTTACAGGTTTGTACAGGACACAAGTGATTGTGCTACAGGTGTGTACACTAGTGATTGTGCTACAGATGTGTACAGAACACAAGTGATTGTGCTACAGGTGTGTACATTAGTGATTATGCTACAGATGTGTACAGAACACTAGTGATTGTGCTACAGGTGTGTACATTAATGATTATGCTACAGATGTGTACAGAACACTAGTGATTGTGCTACAGGTGTGTACAGGACACTAGAGATTGTCCTACAGTAAGGGTGGAGGGAGATGTCACTATTTGTATTTGTATCTGTATTTGTTTCTGATAAAAATTCGGAAGTGTGTGGAGTTTAAACAAAACTCAGAGATGCAGAGTATTTTAGGTGCACATCCAGAGTCAGTGCCAAGGGTATATTCAGAAGTATAGTGTGGATGATTGTGATGTCATAAGAACACAGTGTTGGTTCCCAGGGATGCTGTGATTGGTGCATAAGGAGTGTGAGGTCACTGTGGATGCTCTGGATTGGACAGGCCATGCTGTGGACCGGGTGCCTCTGCCTCCTGATGGTGTCTCTTTGCGGGGGGGGCCCCGCTGAAGGGGGCCACCAGGTCCCGCAACAAGCTGCTGCTCATCTCCTTCGACGGATTCCGGTGGGACTACGACCGAGACGTGGACACCCCCAACCTGGACGCCATGGCGCGGGACGGCGTGAAGGCGGCTTACGTGACTCCGCCCTTCATCACCATCACCAGCCCCACACACTTCACCTTGCTCACAGGTACGCGCCTAGCAGGGCGGGTACGCACCTGCTCCACCGCGCTGCTAGAACCAGGCAGCACCGGCTGGCTCGCCGGGCCTGAATAACTGCGTTTCTACAGAGTCACAGGAAATGACATCACACTCAGTGCTGGCTTCTGCCCAGAACTACCTCCACTTTATCTCCAGTCCAAGGCTAACATTTAACCCAAACGCTCCAGTATTTCTCCCTTCCATGTGTATTAACTGTTAGTGTGCGGACAGCAGAAGCAGTTGGAGCCAGGCAGCTGGCAGGGTAAGGGTTAGCTTCCCCACTGGCAGGGTAAAGGTTAGTGCCCCCCACTGGCAGGGTAAGGGTTAGCGCCCCCCACTGGCAGAGTTAGGGTTAGCGCCCCCCACTGGCAGGGTAAGGGATAGCGCCCCCCACTGGCAGGGTAAGGGATAGCTGCCCCTGTTCACTGAAGCTCTCTTTCCTAAGGGCGATACGTAGAGAACCACGGCGTGATCCACAACATGTGGTTCAACACCAGCAGCCAGGAGAAGAAGCCGTACTACATGACCCAGTTTGTGAATGAGTGGTGGGACAACGGCAGCCTCCCCATCTGGATCACAGCTCAGAGACAGGTAACACGCACTGTCACTCAAACCAGACAGGTAATACACTCTGTCACTCAGCTCAGAGACAGGTAACACACACTGTCACTCAAACCAGACAGGTAATACACTCTGTCACTCAAACGAGAGACAGGTAACACACTGTCACTCAAACCAGACAGGTAACACGCGCTGTCACTCAAACCAGAGACAGGTAATACACTGTGTCACTCAGCTCAGAGACAGGTAATACACTGTGTCACTCAGCTCAGAGATAGGTAATACACACTGTCACTCAGCTCAGAGACAGGTAATACACACTGTCACTCAGCTCAGAGACAGGTAATATATGCTGTTATCCAGCCTGGGCACAGATAGGGTAAAAGCTGTCAGGGAGAGATAAGGTAGTATTTCATCATACTGCAGCAGCAGATTTGGTGCATCTTTCACTACCGCCCCCCCTCGCCCCCCCCCCCCCCAGGGTCTGAAGGCCGGCTCCCTGCACTTCCCCGGCACCGCCTCCAGCTACGAGGGCGAGCGGGCGCTGGTGGCCGAGGTGGAGCCGCGGTTCTACAACTACGCCAACGAGACGGCCTGGCGGGAGAACGTGGACAAGGTGATGGGGGCGTGGTTCGGCGGGCGGGACCTGGACTTCGTGTCCATGTACTTCGGGGAGCCGGACGGCACGGGGCACCGGCACGGCCCCGACTCGCCGCAGCGGCGCGCCATGGTGCGCCAGGTGGACCGCACCGTGGGCTACATCCGCGCCGCCGCCCGCCGCCACGGCCTGGCCGAGCGCCTGGACCTCATCATCACCGCCGACCACGGCATGCGGGCCGTGCTGCGCGACGGGCTGGTGCAGGAGATCGTCCTGTCCCGCATCCCCGGCTTCTCCTTCCAGGACCTGTCCTTCCACCTGGTGGACTTCGGGCCCGTGGGCATGCTGCTGCCCAAGGAGGGCCGGCTGGAGAAGGTGTACAGCGCCCTGCAGGGGGGGCACCCCCACCTGCACGTCTACAAGCGGGAGGACATGCCCAGCCGCCTCCACTACGCCAAAAACGCCCGCATCCTGCCCCTCCTCCTCATCGCCGACCCCGGATACGTCATCAACGGGGTGCGTGACAACGTCCCACTACAGCTACAGGCCGTCCGGCTAAAAACACACTGAGGGGGTATCACAAATACTGTCTAAACACACTGAGGGGGTTTCACAAATACTGTCTAAACACATAAGGGGGTATCACAAATACTGTCTAAACACACAAGGGGGTAGCACAAATACTGTCCAAACACACAAGGGGGTATCACAAATACTGTCTAAACACACAAGGGGGTATCACAAATACTGTCTAAACACACAAGGGGGTATCACAAATACTGTCTAAACACACAAGGGGGTATCACAAATACTGTCTAAACACACAAGGGGGTAGCACAAATACTGTCTAAACACATAAGGGGGTATCACAAATACTGTCTAAACACACAAGGGGGTAGCACAAATACTGTCTAAACACACAAGGGGGTAGCACAAATGCTGTCCAAACACACAAGGGGGTATCACAAATACTGTCCAAACACACAAGGGGGTATATCACAAATACTGTCTAAATCAGCACTGGCTGGCAAATCCAATATAAGAGACTTGTCCTGCATTATAAAAATGGTCCTGAACCTCTTATCTACTTATTACCCCTGTTATCAATGTGAGTGATACAAAGAAAAGCAATTAAAGAAAAGTTGCACAACTACAGCACACCAACTGGCCGTGTTGATATGAGTCAGTGCCGGACTTGGCTAAGAGCCTTCCCAGACCGGCCAGTGTGCATTTTTGCACTGCATATTTCTAAAGCGCTAATGCTAATTCTCCAGCTGTACCCCGAGTCTCAGATTATAAGAGGTCTAATGAGTCTGAGAGGAGCTTGGGGCTTTCTCTCACAAAGTCATCCATCAGCAGCCTCTGCCAGGCTCAGGAAATCTGCTTTTTACGCAGAACGGTTTCTGGAATCTACAACGTCCACTGAAACCACAAATGTGTGTACAACAAGGTGTTGCGTCTAACGGTCATCACCATTTTACTATTTTAATGACCAGGTGCGTTCATTCAAAACAAATCAGAAAGACTTACTGTATGTTGAACTCATACTGTGATTTCTGAACAATCTTTACACATTACTCATTTGTAATAAGCAAATATATATATGGTGTGAATCCATCTGAGTAAACTACCGAATGAATTAAAATCTCATCGTAAGAACAGGATATCATTCAAAGTCATAATTACGTGTGCAGTGAGTGTATATTTAGTTTTTCTTTAGTTACTTGCGCCCTCTGCTGGCCAGTAGAAGTAACCCCAGTTACCAGCACTGACTACCCACAGACACTTTCAATAAGTTTTTTTTTTTTAAAAAATGCTTTTTCAAAAATCTACATCAGTGTTCTAGAACTCCACTGCTTTCAGTCACCAGCAGTGATTGTGACATCAGCATTAGAATGTTCAGTTAAGACCATTCTAATCCCATATCTGTGATCTCACACCTTAAAGGGTTTTTGTCCCTTAAGGGGACTTGGGATAAACTATGCAATTCTAGATAATTTTTTTTTGTTTTTCACAGATTTGTTTAACTATTCTTTTGTTACAAAATATGTTAAAGGATTTCATGACAAAGTTAATTGGAGATCTGTTTCAGTTGTATAATGAATGTGGGCTGGCCAGGTTGTGCCACGTGTGGCCAGGTTGTGCCACGTGTGGTGTAGATGAGAGCATGTGGCAAAGCTGGCGTGGAGCAGGCACATTCAGGGCGCTGAGCTCTGAGCTCTCATTGGTGCTTTTTTGTCCCGCAGTTTGCCACCCTGCAGTTCAACAAGGGCGAGCACGGGTTCGACAACGAGGACATGGACATGAAGCCCTTCTTTCGGGCCGTGGGGCCGTCCTTCCGCCGGAACCTGGAGGTGGGGCCCTTTGAGACGGTCAACGTGTACCCGCTCATGTGCCACCTGCTGGGCATCCAGCCCGAGCCCAACGACGGAACCCTGGACGCCACCCGCCACATGCTGGCATCCTACCAGCCCCCCCCCAGCCCACCTGCAGGTGAGCTCCTACCAGCCCCCCCCCAGCCCACCAGCAGGTGAGCTCCTACCAGCCCCCCCCAGCCCACTCGCAGGTGAGCTCCTACCCGCCCCCCACCCCCCCACCCCACCCCAATAAGTGTTCTGCAAAGTACCGAACAGGGATCTTTATTTGCAAACACAGCTGTAAAAATTATAATGTAATCTTATCGTGGTCAGCTGATAACAGTGTGCACGTCCACACCTCACACGTGCCGCATTTACCTGCGAAGATCAGCAGGAAGGAGAGGACGCATTTCCTGACCGGAACGTGTTTTCCTGCCATTGTCTGCGTTTGCGTGTGCAGGCGCAGGGGAGAGCGCCGTCCTGCCCAGCGTGGTCACGGGGCTGCTCGCTGTGCTCGGGTTTCTGGCCATCGTGTTCGTGGCGACGGTGTCTCACTCGGCCTGCCGGAGGAGGAGAGCCAGTCAGAGGTAAACTAACGACGTCGCTGGCCCCCTCTCAAAACCGCACGGGAGAGTTCACACAGACCAGAGAATAAACCGGACAGGCCCACGGTCAGCGTGCCGCGCTGTGGGGGCTGAAGAAGGACTCCATCGCCTTGGTTTAGGGCACACCAGCACACAGGGGGGTCCCAAACCCTCGCTCTGCAGATCTACAGGATCCCTTGGGTTTTTTTTTTTGCCATAAATTCAGAAAACCAAAACAGAACCGAGAAACCAAGTGAGGCATACAACGTGTGCGATCCACTGCTTAAACAAAAACCTGCAGACCCCGTGACTCTTCCAGGAGAGTTGAGGGCTCAGCCTTAGTCCAGTAATCAGCATAGCTACTAACCCTAATACACTGTAGCAGAGCCCAGCTCACAAACACAACACACACATTAGCTACATTTACATCAGATCTGCCATAACCCTAACCTGCTCTAGCAGAGCCCAGCTCACAAACACAACACACACATTAGCTACATTTACATCAGATCTGCCATAACCCTAACCTGCTCTAGCACAGCCCAGCTCACAAACACAACACACACATTAGCTACATTTACATCAGATCTGCCATAGCCCTAACCTGCTCTAGCACAGCCCAGCACACAAACACAACACACACATTAGCTACATTTACATCAGATCTGCTTAATTATGAATATCTGCAAGAGCAAGTGAGGGCAGCACTTTGTGGCTCAGAGTCAGAATCAGTCTAAATCTTATCTGATCAATAAAACAATTATTAAAAATCCTTTTTCGTAGAACTGCTGTAAGCTACAATTCCCAAAAAATATGATTATGTGCACAATATGAAAAAACTGTGAAATAATTATTTTATATTATTTTTAGAACTTACAGGCAACGTGCAGCTCTTTAAATTGCTTGTTAATTCAGCTGCACAGCAATCCCCTCAAGTCAGCGCAAGCAAGTTACATAATCCGTTATCGCTACATAGCCAAGAATAATTATAATACAAGGTGTCAAAAGATTAATTTTTTTCTGAGCAGCAAAGTTGGTTTTTCTTTAAACCCTGGATGATGAGCCTTGTGTTTTTCACACAGTCATTACTTCCTCATCTCAAGTTATTCATTAGTGCTGGTTATGTAAAATGAGACTGGCGGGTCCAGATTTGGAGGTAATCAGTTCGATCCTTGAAATCCTGAGATAATTATCTTGCAGTTGCGATAAAAGCATGAAACATGGCCATAGGATGGGCTCATTGAGCCAATGTCATTTAAAGTGTTCAGGAGCACTGATTATGGGGACCTGTGGTTATAAGTGGGTTTATGATCACAGGTCCCAATGCGGTTATGAATTGACGGTTATGACAGTGATACTGAAGAGCTGACTGGAGCATATCGCATCATATCACCCCGCCACCAGGACACAACCAGCGCAAATAAAAGATATGTTATGAATTGCGTGAGCTTGTACAGTGAAGTACTTATATTTATACAACGTGTGTCAGCAGCAGCAGATATAAACACAAGGTCAAACACTATCTGATGACACTGAAAGTACGAGGACATGCACTGAAAGGAAGCAAACTCCAACTGATCACTTATTGGTTAATATGGTTTCCATAGCAGCACAGTAGTACACCAGATGCCTACCTGAACAGAAACGCACCCAAAATAAAAAACACACAACACAGGTTAATGTGCGCTTTGGAGAGAGATTGGAGATCGGACAACTTCATACAGCTTTGGTGGGCCCAGGTAATGCTGAACAGGGGTTTGCATTTTTAATTTTCAGAGGAGAGTTTACTCACCAGATACACATCCCCCAGCCACTGGCCTCAGGAAAAAATAATAAAAGGACTTCTGAAGCTACAGGCATTGGACCAAACGTGTAATGACATCACTTCCTGTGTTTCAGCGTGCAGCAAAAAAAGATGGCCTTTGAAGAAAAAGAACTGGACACAAAACAGACAGCCATGTGAAGGACAGAGGAACGGGCAGATTCTCAGAAGGACATCCCAAAATGAGCCGGAGGATTTCACAGCGAGCGGCAACACGAACATCCCATAAACCTCACGAACACCTCCTGACCTCGACACTACTGCCCTTTGCCTTTTCAGACACTCTTTACCCAAGAGGGTTATTTTATGCTTCATTATGTTGTATTCTTATTCAGTTTAGACGTACATGTTGCTGGAGATTCCTACTATGAGAAATTAGTATTTGTAAGAATTTAGAAAATCTAATTATTACAAAGCATTTAAATTAGGTTCAGGGAGATGGCTCTTTTAAAAATAAATGCCTTACAACCTTTTGTCAGCCTCCAATTAAAAAACTAATCAAAAGAAATATTCAAAAACCTACCTGAAAAAATGAGAATTTCCTCTCCAATTAACTGGCACACCTGTGCTTATGGTTTACATTTAAGGAATTTAAGTTCTCCATCAGTGTATAGTACCATTTACTTTATGATAGCAGCACTTTTTAATCTTTAGTGCCATCTTTAGTGTAAAAATATTGAGTATTCATATTTTATTAAATAAACATTTGCTTCATTGCCCAGAGGCAATGGTGCGGAGTGGGAGTGTTGCTTGATTGAAATTATTATCTAGCCCACTGTTCTCCATATTTTCTTTACAAAAAATTTTGTACGTTGTTTGTATACAAATGTAATTCATGAGTTTGTCCTCTCTAATGTGCAACGCCTGTATTTTACATCCAAAATACCAAATCTATTTTTTGTATGCCAAGACAATGTTTTTTTTTTTTTTTTTTGGAGATGCCAGACATACATATTTTTTTATAGGGACTCTGTAAAAAGTTATATACAAATAAAATGTAATTGAACTGATTACCGTGCCAGATTGATTCAGTGGTATGTGCGTTAATAAAAATTTGGAAATGGGGCGGAGCCTTTTAAAAACAAAGTAGTAAAATAACTACTTCACTGACGTCATACGAAAAGACGGTCTCCGCAAAGGGACAATCTTGCCGCACGTGGTTTCTTTCCGCCCTCTTTTTCTTACCGTTTCATAAAAGGTTAGAAAATATTGGCTAAGAGCAGACATGGAGGAGTTGAGCGCTGTAGGAGAACAGGTTTTTGACGCCGAATGCATTCTCAATAAACGTCTGAAGAAGGTTAGAAATCGCCCGTTACTAAGTTTCTCGTCTAAAAATTTTACATCCTGGGGTTTTACTGATGGTTTCCATTTTTGTTTTTGCAGGGAAAGTTGGAGTATCTTGTGAAGTGGCGAGGATGGTCCTCCAAGTAAGTCCCAGCGCAGCTGCTAGAACAGGCTTAAACAATGAAAACAACAACAGCGTGTCGCTTGTTGCATGCTGTAGCCACCCCCAACAAGGAAACCCGACTTTCCTCTTCGAATAATGTATTATTATATACGAGCACGATTGTTAGACGTTATGATGAAGTTTTACTTTGATGCAACAGATTGGAGTTTTGTGAGGATTTTTTGTTTTAAATGTGACGTGAACTGTGTAGCTACATATAGCCTACTATTACAGTCAACCAGTTAGTCGGTAGCTTGAAAACTCTCCAGTCGCATTACCTGGCCATATATTTCGTAATTTATTGCAGATTCTTAGCTAAGAGGAAAAAGCATTTTAGTCGATCCACTGGGTAAATTTCTAGTTAATAAGCTAACGTTAACACAAACTAATTTTAATTCGTAAAGGAAAGTTCAAAAAAAGACATTGCTTTCAATTTGCCAAGTTGTCTTTGTTACTGTAAATTGTTCAGAAACGCGCTAGCTGGTTAGATTAAGTTTATGTTCATAATTTTAACTTGCTAGCAAGTTGTAAAAAAATGCTTTATCTAACGTTAGTTAGTTAGATTGGTTGTGTTGACTGTTCATTCTGTACATTAACTCAAAATGCGCTTTACTTTGGCAAAATCCAAAAGCATCTTATTTTGATGGCTAACATTGTTGTCAATGAACAATAAAAGTAGCTTACTAGCTCGCTAGCTAGCTCGTGATCCAAATTGCCCCGCCAAACGCTGGCGGTGAGTAGATGCCCGCTGGTCCCGCACGCTCTCTCGGCCCAGTGCCTTCCCTTTCTCTGTCCTCTCACATTGTTTGCGTTAATCCCCCATCAATGAACATCCTGCCTGTCAATCAGAGCCGCTATTCACCCCCCAGTCCGCACCATTCACCCTTTCTGTGTTCCAGACAGATTGGAGCGGAGCGATTCAGCTGGCTAATCGATTAGCTGGGTTTAACGATTTTAATTCACCATTCAGCTTCTTAGAAGGTTTGCAGTATAGTTTATTTATCCATCTCGCTACCTTGTTTGATACAGCATTCAGGTGACTACATTGAAACTGGGCTTGCACATTTTGCAATTGAAATTATTTGTCGGATAATTCAGTCACGTTTTCTTTGTTTTCATGTACTTTTATGGTTTATTGTACGAATGCTACACGTTTCATCCGGAATTTCCAATAGTAAATATAATGACAATCGAAGTGGACCACAAGAATGTTAAGCAAATGTAGGCTACTCATGGAAAAAATGGCTTTTCTGTGGTTTTTTAGTTAGCTCGGTTGAAATACCCTTGTGTCAGTGTGTGGGTTTAGTGAAAACCAGAGGTCTCTGATCCTACACCCACTTTTAAACAAAGACGATATCATCTTGCTACACCGCTTTCCCCTTGCCGCGTGTGTGTGTTTTGTACCCATCACTGATGTTTTTAAAGTTTCAGATCCTACACTTTCTGTCAGAACTTTCCATTTGGCCAGTGAGCAGAATTACGCCAGCTTTACCTTTAAAGGCAAACCTGGGGAGGCATTGAAATGCAAACCATGCACACGTGACTAATTCACAGGTGTTAAGGACGTGAAATATTTTTCACCGATAGCGGAATTTAAAGGTTTTCGTGGACGGCTTGTCTTGATTTCAGGCACAACAGTTGGGAGCCCCAGGAGAATCTCTTGGACCCACGGCTATTGGCTGCCTTCCACAAGAGGTGAGCTTTGATTGGATCACCTCCGCACCACAGATGAAGCTGTTCTCTCCTGTCCAACTATACTCTGGCGCGTACCACAGTGTTCTGGCGTCTGGCAGCGATATAACTTGCTGATTTGGGAATTTGACTTTTAACCAGACAGCTGAGCGTTAGAATTACAGGCAGGCTTGTGTTTAGCCTGGACTGCGTTGTTAAATATCTTCGTTTAAGCTTACTGTGCACATTTGTAAACTTGCATAACTGCTGTAAATCCTACTAGGTAATAAAAAGTTATTAGACTTAATTGGACTTGTTAGCCGCTAGAGTTGCAAATGCTGGACAATGCGTTCAGTTTATACTCAATTACGCGCCAAACAGTTAAGCACTTTCAAAGATAGCTTAATTCATATTTAGTAGTAATAAAATACGAGGTGTAATGGTTTATTCCAAGGAAAACTAACTGTAACGTATAGCCTTACCACCTCCTTTTTGAAAGAAGGTTGGCCAACAAGAAAATAAAATTTAAAGCCATGTAAAATGGCCGAATAACCATTTTGTTTTGTATCAACATTAAAAACGACTGCCTGTCTACTAATCAGCTGTTGGCCCTGCATTCTTCAAAGAGCAATAGCCTAATTTGTCATCTTTTATCAAACATACTTTTATTTCTTTCCTGCAACTCAGGACTCGCACATTTAATTATCTGTTTGAAAGTATTTTTCATAACCGACTGCTCTAACAAATTGCTCTCTCAGAGGTTTACTGAAGAAGTTCCAAAATGCTCCAAGAGTTTAATCTGATCTTATTGGACCTCCCCTATGTGGAGTCATGAAATTCAAGAACTGAAAACACATTTCAAGTCTGGTACTGATCTGGGATTTAAAAAAAGTTTTAAACTTAAGAGAGTCTGAGTAAAGTATTTGTTGAACTGGGTCAGAAAGAATCTGTTGCAGAAGTGAGTCAAAACAGAGCATGAAAGCAGCAGGAAATGGATTTCATAAAAGCGACAGAAACTCGGGGTACTGACAGGAAACACGAAGGGGTTTTTTTTTTTGTTGCCAGATTTGGGTGCATTTCTGTCGCATGTAAGAAGCAGAAACCAGAGTGTGCCAGCTCGTCGGTGAGCTTCACAAAACGTTGAGAGTTGGACGACTCTGCCCGACATTGCATTTATTTGACAGACTTTCCGTCTCTCGCAGAATTATCAGAAGCCGATCTGGCGCTGGTGCGGTAGTGAAAGTGGGTGTTATGATGGCGGTGTGGCGTCTTCTCTGAGGATAAGAGGCCTTGTTTCGTTCTGCCTGCTCTTCTCCAGAACAGAACCGATGTATAATTCCCAGGAAGTGGCAGCAGCCAAAGCATGTGTTGCTCTGGACGCTTCACCCGTAGCTCTGCTAAACACACGCGTCTGCTGTTGCCTTTCCAGGGAACAGGAAAAGGAACTTCTGTTCCGCAAGCGGGGGAAGAGGCCAAGAGGGAGACCGCGGAAAATTGTGGTGAGTATCTTTGACCAATATAGTATCTGTCGAAAGATGCGCAGAGTGAACGCTGTCCTTCATATAAATGCCTACAGCGGTGATTTTAAACAGATGTTGTTTTTGATCGTTTTTAGGAAACCGTTCCAGCAACTACAAAAATGAGCAGCTCCTCTTCTTCCTCCTCCTCGTCTTCTTCGTCTGGCTCCTCCTCATCCTCCTCTTCGTCGTCCTCCTCTTCCTCGGAGGAGGAGGAAGAGGAGGAGGGGGGCGGCGATCGGAAGGCCAAGCCGGTCCCCCGGCCTCGTGAGCTGCACCCGGTCCCGCAGAAGAAGGCCCAGATCGTGGTGGCCAAGCAGGAGCCGGTGAGGAAGAAGAGGGGCAGGAAGGCCCTGCCGCCGGAGCTGAAGGTGCTGAGGCAGCCCAAGGGCCCCCGCAGGCTCGCCCCCAAAGAGCCCCCCCCGGCGGAGCCCAAGGGGGGGGTGAAGAAGCCGCTGCAGCCGGCCAGCTTCACCTACACGGGGCTGGGCCGCAGCGCGGGGCGGGACGGCCTGGGGGGGCAGAACAGGGGCGCCTTCTCGCTGGGGGGCGCCCTCCGGGGCTCCCTCTCTGTGGCCGGCTCCGGCCGCTCCCCCACCCCCGCCCCCCCCCTCGGCCGGCCCGCTCAGGGCAGGGGCGCCCCGGACTTCAAACTTTCCGTCTCCGATGTCGGGGGGGGCGGGGGCCTGGACCTGAAAATGGCCGCTACCAAATCCCCGGGCGTGGCAGCGCTCAACCTGCACAGCGCCAAAGCGCCCCCACCAGCCGGGGGTCCCGCCAACGGGCAGAGGAGGCAGGACGTCCCGGGACAGGCGCCGGCGTCGCAGCGGGCCGGCGGTGGCAAGCCGACGGGGACGGCGCTCTCGCCGCTGAAAGGCAGCTCCAGCCAGGCCCTCAGCCTGCAGGCCCTGAACCTGCAGAGCGTCAGCAAGCCCGCCCCCGCCCCGACCCCCGCCTCCCCCCCGGGGTCCAACCTCCGCAGCGCCGCCGCTCTGGGACGGAAGGCCGCCGGGGTCGGCCCGCGACAGGCGCAAAGGCCGCCCCCGTCCGGCGGCCCGCCGTCCCGGAAAGGCCCGGGGGGCGGGGAGCGCGGGGCCGAGGAGGCGGGGGAGCCGGGGGTGGGGGGGGACCGGCCGGCCAAGGGCCCGGGGGGGAGGGCGGACCGGAGCGCCGCGCAGAACAACGGCTCGTCTGCCGAGGGCGGGGCCCCCCAAGGCGGGGCGGGAGCGCGCGTCCTCCAAAGACGGGGGCAAGCAGGGCATGAGCGCCGGCGAGGAGGCCTCCAGCTCGGACTCGGACCGCGACTCGCCCTTCCCCCCCAACGCCGCCGCCGCCAGCGCCGCCGCCCAGGACTGGAAGCCCCCCCGCAGCCTGATCGAGCACGTCTTCGTCACGGACGTCACCGCCAACCTCGTGACCGTCACCGTCAAGGAGTCCCCGACCAGCGTGGGCTTCTTCAACGTGCGGCATTACTGAGCGCGGCGGGCGGGGGGGGGGGGGGGGCGGGGCCGGCGCCGCGGGAACCTTTGAGGATGTAGATCAGCTGGTTTCAGGGACAACGCGGAGGGGCTCAGCAGCGGTGCTAATTTCTCTGCTTCTCCTCAGAGTTGGCCTCTATTCTGTAGAGACTCTGTTCTGTTGGTCTCTATTCAGTAGAGACTCCATTCTGTTGGTCTCTATTCTGTGGACTTTGACTCCTCAGTCTTTCATCTCAGAAAAGACGGCTCCTCCTCTTTTTTTTCTCCTTTTTTTTTGTACTTGCAGGTCAAACGGAGAAGTGAATTTTACTCTGGACTTTCATGGTTTTTAAGTCTGTCTGTACAGGGATGGGTTTCACGTCACAGTAGCACAAGGGAAAGACTGGATCATTGGCTGCTGGGGGATTCACTCTCAGAACTATCACTACTGCTGTGGCTGTGGCTCGGGTCACTGTGGGGGGGGGCGAAATGCAGGTGATGCATTTTCAGTTTAACGCGGTTTGTCCCAGAGTTGTACGGGCAAACATCCAAGCTGACATATATATTTTTTAGATAGTTACCTCATTCCTAAGTAGCCCAGTTATAGACTTCTACTGAGCTCACTTCTCAGTAGTTCCTTACGGTGCGTAGAGGAGAACCTGAAACTTTGCAGAGCCCAAAGAATGTTCCGGAATATTTACTTTTATCGGTGCACAATTATTTTTAAAAACAAACACAGACCACTTTTCTGAGTATCAGAACAATAGGTAAAGCCATGTAATGTGAAATAACTGCCAACTGCCATCTCAGTTTTTAGGATTAAAACTTATTTGGTAATGCTGATTATTGTTCATCTTAATTTATTAGCGCGTTCATCTGAATCAAAAACCAGCGTTTACAGATTTCTGCATCCAGCCGACTTCCACAGCTTCTGCCCGTTTGTTGAAAGGTAGCTCGTTGGTCGTAGTCAGACTAATTATCGTGTTTCCCTTCTCGTGCTTGGAGGCCACATTTCAGTGCCTCGGGTGAATTCTCTCCTCTGCCTGTTGGGTTTACTCTTTTGTGAGAGTATTAGCTAGCTGGCTAGTTGTGTGGTAGCTGCATCCCCTTATTTTTCTGATTCACAGCATATCTGAATGTTAGGTTGACTTGCCGGCAAGCAAGTTGTTTTTAACCCTGGGACAGAGGACTGGTTTCAGGACACAAAGCTCTTTGTGAAACCATCACAGAGTCTTTGGTCTGTTTCTTCCCCTCCCCTCTGGCCACAGTGTGTGGAGAGTTAACACCGCAGCTCTAAATGTGCTCATCTGCCTACAACTCAACATGAAGCCCAGCCTTCAATGTGGACGATCTCTCCACTGTTTCCTGAAATGATTTTGTACCATTTTATACAATGTATGATTTTACCATGATATTATTATTATTATTATTGTTGTTGTTATTATTAGAATCTGTAGGTGATTTCTCTGAAGGTGTCACATTTTATTTTATACGATTCTGTACGCGGCAGTTTCTTTGTCCAGGTTCATGAAGATGGTTTTAATCTTCTCATCTGAAGCTTTCTGTGAAGACGGACTGACCTAAGTGGCAGAACCTGTGTTTTTAAACTGTAAAGCAGTTTCTGAAAATGTCCCTTTGCGGTCTGCTTCTAATAATATGAAGGTGAAAGAAACCGGGAGGTAAGGTTGGCGGTGGCGTAAATGACGGGTAACTGCTGTCCCCTGGGACGGTGGGGAAGAAGCAGGGGAGAAACGCCAGCTGCGTACTGATTGGGTGGGTGATTAGGATATTTGGATACTGTGCCTACATTATAGTATTTTGATGAAACAGCGTCACTTGTGCAGATGATAAATTATAGCTTATACAGTGAAGGTCAGCTGATCAATGATACCAAAAACGTGGCAGTTGGTTCTCTCTCTCTCTCTCTCTCTCTCTCTCCCTCTCCCTCTCTCTCTCTCTCTCTCCACTGTCATGGTATTTACCGCATGCTAAATGTGGCTGATGAATATCTGGAAGTATTAGTCACATACTGAGCGTTTGTTGAGTAACAAAAGCTCAGCCGGTTTAAATGTTGAAGGAGTAGGCAAAGAGCCAAATATGTACAATTACATATTTTTGTGGGTGAAAATCGTGGTCAGGACTGCAGCAGATCTGTTGAGCGTTGGCTGTGATTCTACGGGCTATAACAGAGATGGCACAATGTTACGACCTGTTTGTTTTACTCTTGGCTCATTTTTGGGTTTTTCTTTGTTTTTTAACTTCAACTCTGATGGTATGTGTCTGTGCCCAAACATTCCAAACCTGTTTCTGTGACACACCGGATCTGTCGTGCAGGTGTTCCCTGGCAGGGAGGCCCGTAGGGTGATCCACGGCTGGCCTTAGGTCTGGAAAAGGAAAGAGGGTTTCAGTCCGCAGAGTAACTCCCCACCTCACCGTGCAACAGCGCCCCCTCTGTCGCGGTGCTGAACTGCAGCCGGTCTGGCAGTCCTCCCGCGCGCGGGAAGTCTGCGCTCAGCCGGAGCGACGGACTGCAGCCGCCATCCGCTGCTCCAAATCCTGAGAGATTATTTTTAATAATAAAAAGAGAGAATGCAGGGTGTGGACTGGCTGACTCGGAGAGGGGGCGGGGCTTACGGCTCAGGGGCGGGGCTTACGGCAGGCTCACTCCTCGTGTGACGGACAGCTCGGTGGCTAACGCCCGTCAGCCGAGACACTGGCGTTAATCGGGAGGTGCCGATGGCGGTAATCGGTACCGCCATGCTGGGGATTTGGCGAAAGGCCCGGGCCTCCGGCGGGGCGAGGGCGGGCCTGTTCTGGCACGCAGAGGCGCGGCGAGGTTGTGTCGGGAGCTAGCGCAGTTTGAGCCGCTGGAGAGAACATGGCGGCTGTTGGGCACATGAGGATTAAAACGGCATCTTTCCCTCTTCGTCGCCAGGGAAGTGAGTGATGTCATCAAAGAGCTCCTGAATCTACAGACACAGGAATGTTATGCGATTAACTGAGGGGGAGATTTGTGCGGAGGAAAATGCATCAAAAAAAAAAAAGCTGTTTATTGTGTTTATGAACGGTTTTTTTTTTTTTTTTACCTCGCCAATTATGAACAGTTGAGAGTCGTGAGAATCTAATTTGTGTTTTTAAAATTTTTTTTTAAAGCATGATAGATTGACAAGCTGCAGTGATGTTTTTCCCCCCATGAATCAGCGCGGTGTCGTCCATGTTGATCTGCCTGCACAGAAACGGCATTATGCTGCCTGCGTGTGTGTGCGACCCGGGCTGGATGGGAACACGCCGCCTCTCACAGAAAGAATGGAGCACTGTGATGGAGTCGTGCTCTTCCGTGGCCTTTAAATCGCTTTCATTACAGCGGGACACTAGCCTTTGTTTTAAGAGACTGAGGAGAGATGGATTAAGAATGATACACTTACGGTCTAGCTGTCGTCATAGTAATCTCTGTTTTACCACTTGCGTCTGTGAACCAGAGAATGAACCTGCAGGAGATCAGTGTTTGGTCCCTCTCTGTGCTGTTTGTTAGGTGTTCTAAGCCCGTTCTCTCCAAACGGGGCCACAAACCCATAACCACCCGGAGTCTTCACAAGTTCGTTTTAGCTGTGAGTCCAGATCGACGGAAAACAGGGAAACGCCTTGATTTTTAAATGAAGTGAACTTTGGGACGACAGACTGTGTTCTCTTAGCGCTGATTGGTTAATAAGAAATGCAATTGATGGTGCAGATGTATTTGCTTCATGCAAAATTTCCAGTCCATCGTGACTTTTTTTTGTTAAACCAGATTGTTTTTTTTTTTCTTTTCTCGTAGTCTGGAATTCTAAATTGTGTTTGCAGGTTAATCCCCAAACTGTGGGAGATGTTTTATTTTACAGCGCTGTGGTTTGAGTCTGCTTAACTGCGCTGCTGGAAATCTGCGCCTGTGTTGACCTGGACTGCTCCTATGTGCCTAGAGCCGGGTACCTGCTCTGCGTAAAACCCGGAACCCTCCCAAATCTGGAACATGGACTAAGGTTAGAAGAACTGTTCCGGGTTTTACGCAGTGCACTTATCCGGCTAACTCCCTAATCCTGCTCTGTGATACAGGGTTTTACTCAGTGCAGTTATCCGGCTAACTCCCTGATCCTGCTTTGTGAAACACCCCCCTGAGGTTCAGAATCGGAGGGATTTATTTAAGTTACTCTGGGGGGTTTATCTTTCAGCAATTTAATTTAGTCAATTTTCTCTTTTTTTTTTTGTTTTTTACTCATTTCAATGGCGGCCAAACTTGTGATGATGTAACACTGATCACAAATGTACTGCATGTTTACATTTTTTACTCAAGCGGAGGGAAACGGGCCTTAACAGTGTTAGACTGAACTGCTCTACACCATTAGACTGAAAACCTATAATGACCAGCTATTTATTTAAAATCTGATTGTAGGAATGTGATTCATATCTTCTTTTTTATTTTTATTACCGTGCCAGGGTTAATTTTTCAAAATTAATCTTAATAAATAACACTTTCATAATTCTCTGTCCTCCTGTGTTTTGGGAATGGGTGTGTTAACTGAACACCACACACAGCTGAGCGAAGTACAAGCCACATTTCGTGCTGTGCTCAGCACGTTTCAGTAAGAGCGGTGAAAGCATGTCTGCCCAGAAATGCCATATCCATTTATATAACTCATTCTGCTTTAAGTGAAACATCGGCATACTACGATTACATTTTTTGCATATTGAAGCAAAAGTAATTTTACAACTTTGCTGGTAATTTTTGGTAACTATTAGCAGTTCACCAATACAAACATTTTCTTCAATTAAATGTAAACCAATGCATGTTTACATTAGTCAATGATCTTAGTTGTAGTTTTTGAACTGGCCTGCAGGTTATGCATATGTGACCACCCCAGGAGTGACATGAGCAAAGACTTTGTATTTATTATTAGAGTTATGAGGGCTGGGGCAGTTCAGCCATTGTGGAGATAAAAATGATTATGTAAGTCCTTGCTTCTATTTTGGCAAAGAAGCAAAAAATATTCCCCAAATGAAGACCAAGTGAAATGTTCAACCACATGAAAACAAGAAAAAAAAGTACAACAACCTAAATCTCTCTTGCGTTCCACCAGAGAATGGACTCTTAGGTGAAATCAGAGTAAATCTGAGGTGATCGAAAACAGCACGCACTAGAGCAGCGGCTGTCTTTGGCACAGAATACCAAAAAAGAACAATCGGGGTGCTTGGGGACTCAGAAATTGTATTCTATTTTACAATATATACAGTATATATATATATATATATTGTTTTGCAATACTGAACAACGAATAGAAAGGAATAAGGAAATTTGTCACTGAATGGTTGAGATCCCTGCTCTACTCTACAGGCCTGGTGTTTACCATGTCTTCAGTGAGCTGCGTGCTGTGAGGAGCCACAGAACATATTTACATGTTATTAATCATTTTTAGGAAGCATGTTACATATTTAGGGCAGTAAAATAAATTAATAAAAGAAAAGCATTCAGGCAGTATCAAATCGGACACATTTTTTGCACCTAGGTAACTGTGTCCTTCAGCTTAGGGAGAGAACTCAACTTGGGAAAGTAAAATAGTTATTCGGGCTTCATTAGGATTTGTCCAGTAGGGGGCGATGTAGCTCTTGCTTCTCAAACTTGCCGAATAAGCGTGCAGTAATGGCAAAATCTCTTCACTTCAGCGCCTTATTCCACTCCTCTGGAGATCCGTCTGAGCCAAAAAGCACCTTTCACCTCTCAGTTTCTCTCATGATTCTTCTTTCCCCTTTTCATTACAATCACCTTTGATTCCACGCCAGGTACTCAATCAGCACCGAAACCCTCTCCTTCCTGTCACCACAGTATGGTGCTGGACCATGTACTGTAATATCACTTTTTAAGAATTGTTATTACAGCTTTCTGAGGATCGGACTGAGTAGATATTTATATATTTGTTTACTAACAGGTCCACTCTTGGTGCTAATGTGGCAAACCCTCCACTTTTAGTCATTATAGATAGATAGATCGACTGCAGTTATATTATTGTAGCCATTGTAGTTATTCAATGACATGATATGATCAGGATAATTAAATAATTAAGAGCAGAAGCTGGCACAAAACCCTGAAACGGATCGGCCCTGGTTGTGGACCGGAGTTAGACTCTCTGGCCCTGGAGCAGCAGTGCGGGGGGGGCTCACCTCTGAACGCCAGTCCTCGGGCCCGGAGGAAGCGCAGACAGCTCACCCCACTGCCCTGCTGACGCTGGGGCCTCGAACCCATGACCAGTGGAACAGGGCATCGGGGGGGGGGGGTCGGTGCTGAGAACGTAGGTCCGGGCAGCAGAAGCGGGAGACGGGCTCGCTGGATTGGGTGGGGGGGCGCGGGTTCGGGGGGGGGGGGGGGGGGGGGCGCGCGGCGGGGTTCCGCGGCTGATTTACGCGGCTCCAGCCCCTCGCAGACCCAGTCGCCGTGGAGACGGCGTGGAGTCGGCGTGGAGACGGCGGGCTCGCTCACGGGGGCTCACCGCGCACGGGGTCTTTGTCCCGGCTAACCAGCCGTGTCTGGCGCGCAGCGGGGGGGGGCAGCCGCGCAGCGGGGGGGAGGGGGCAGCCGCGCAGAGGCACGGTTACTCAGGAGACCCTGCCAGGAAAAAAACAAACATCCATCCGTCTTCGGGAGCGACTGAAAAAATAACAAAATAACAGAATGCCACCAGAGGCCTGACTCTCACCCCCAGCTACAGCACGGGGGGAACACTCCACGCTTTCAGTGCTCAACATGGGGCCACACATTTAGAGAGAGAGGGGGAGAGAGAGACAGAGACAGAGAGAGTGAGAGACAGAGAGACAGAGACAAAAAGAGAGACAGAGAGAGTGAGAGACAGAGGGACAGAGTCAGAAAGAGAGACAGAGAGAGTGAGAGGAAGAGAGACCGAGAGAGAGAGAGAGAGACAGACGGTGAGCACAGCCTGGTTGTCGAGGTGGACACATGCAGACCTGGCTGCCCAGAGAGGGCAGGCTGTGCTCAGGCTGCAGGCAGGGAGTGGTGGAGACAGAGCAGCAGCAATTCAGCCCAACAATGCGCACCTTTCTCCTGACTAAATTACCACAACACTCATAGAAATATGCCCAGAATTTAAACCTCCCCTATTCATGAGGGGAACACAGAACACAGGACCTGAACGAGTGGCTAATTATGTTACAGGTCACCATAAACACAGGGTTTACTTTCGTCAAAAATAGGCCAATTACTGAACATTTGGCATGTCCAAATATGAGAAAGAGAGCTGTAAATGTTTCTTAATAAAACCCTGTGAAAGTCTTTGGTTGTTCATGTTTTTTTTTTAATGACCCTTTGTGACTTTTCAGCCAACTTTGGGTTGGTTGTAGAAGTTGAGTAAAAGTAACTTTGTAGTGTTTTGTTATTGCGTAATCCTCTTGTATTTTCCCCAAAATGCTCAACTAGTTCACAGTTGATTCCAGGTTTTCCCATTTGTGGTTATTGGGTGAGTGTTTACCCCCCACCTCTGGGGTGACTGCAGCTCTTACCCCCTGAGTCATTCTCCAGTCCTCTCGCCGCACGTCGCTCTGGATGAGAGCGTCTGCCAAGCCGCAGCAACGGAACACCGAGGACCAACTTCTCTCAGCTCGATCTTCCAACGCACCGCGCTGCAAAAGATCAAAGGTGTTATTTTTTTTAGCATTCCCTCCCGACCCTGGTGCACCCGCCACCCTGCACCCTTAATTGTACACTTTTTAAAAATGCTTCTGTTAGCGGGACAGCCTGGTTCCGCTCTTGATCTTGGAGAGAGACGTGATGCCAGGAGAGAGTTACCCCCCCACCCCTACCCCTCCTCTCCCACCATAATTCCTGTCTGGGTTGGGATGTTGGTCTTGATTTCCAGAACGCACTGATTGGCCCTTAATTAGCCGGTGTGTGAGGTCATCTGTGCTTTGATGTGCAGGGATGGGAGAGCCAGATCTGGGAGTTCAGGGAGATGAGCATTCATCACTCGATAAACAAGAATCCGAACGATCCTGCAGCTCTTGGCTTCTCTTAACCGCACGCTGAACAGTGAACGTTAGACCAGACATTCCACAGGACAGACGGTGGCTACACAAGCACAACACGGTCCAAGCTATGGCTGAATATGTTAAAAACATTGAAAGGAATTTTGAGGGCAGATGACTATCATGGTAGCTGAGGAGCTTTGCTGATCTCCCACTACTAGACAATCTTTGACCGAATATGAGAATAAAAATAATGCATTAACATGCGCAACTTCTTAAAATGATATTTAAACCTGTTGGTTTGTATGAACCTAAGGGACCGTTTTCTAAACCCTCAGATGTGTGACAACAAAAAGCAAGTAGACCTCTTGGCATTTGTCTTAATTTCTATGGTCATTCCCCTATTCGTAACAATGCTCTTCTTTGGGTGGGAATGATACTAAACGAGATGACAATTGCTCAGAGGCTTCAGCTGAAGTGTGCAAAATGCCCACTAGGTGTCAGTGTACACTACTGACCCGCAACCTCACAGAGTGCACTGTGCAGCACTCCACAGCCTTCTGTGCAGACTACAGAAAGTATAAGAGACCGTTAATGTCAGCCTTCCATATCTTTGATGTGCTGTAAACTGAGAAACATTTGGAATTATTAATTTAATGCTAAATCAATGCAGAGTGTGTGTAAATAGAGGTGTGTGTGTGCAACATAAACCACAAAAATGCGTAAAAGCATCCGTCTATGTGTCTGTATGTTTTTGTCTGTGTGTGTGTGTGCTTTACGTGGACAAGTAATAAAACACATTTATTCTGGAGTGTGTTTAATTTATTGTATTTTGTACAGTGTATTCATATAGGTCTCATTTTCTTTTTCTTGTTCTGTGCCATAAAGAATACCTTAAAAGTAAAAAAAATATATATTTCTGTATAGGTAGGTGTATAAGCATTTATCTGGATCACTTTCTCCCTGTGTGTGTATGCATGTTTACATACAAGACACGGTTCATTTTGAAGTATACTGACAAACTAGCTATTCCAGTGTGGAGTTCAACGCTGCGCACACGTGTGTGTGTGTGTTTATCAGTGTAACAGAGCACATTATGAAGCGCCATCATAAAACACTTACTCCAGTGTGGGGTTCAGCGTGGGAGTTCCTCGCCGTCCGACCGTCCGTCCCGCAGAGAGGGAACCCAAAAAACAACACCACAGATGACTGGGGTGCCCTGCTGACCCCCGTTCCCGCAGCGACCTTCAGGAGTGATGGGACCCCCCCCGTAGGAGGGGTCGTTACGGGGCCCCGCACGCCAAACTCCCCCCCCCCCCCCCAAACACACACTGCACCCACCGCCACCTCTCACATGCCCCTCCTCCAAACACACACCAAACACACACTGCACCCACCGCCACCTCTCACATGCCCCTCCTCCAAACACACACCAAACACACACTGCACCCACCGCCACCTCTCGCATGCCCCCCCCCCCCCAAAACACACACTGAACTGTGTTCTTGGCTAGAAATAGCTGTACAAAATAAGTATTGTACCTTACTGAACCTGTGTTTAGCAGTTGTCTATGACCATGAAATGCACTTTTTGTACGTCGCTTTGGATAAAAGCGTTTGCCAAATAAATGTAATGTAATGTAATGTAATGCAGTCTATTGATACTTTATTACCTGTTTGCAGACCATTATATTATTCCCTATAATCATCCAATCTAATGCGTTTACTTTTTTGGAATATAACTTTTTCTATTGCTGCATACTTTTTTGTATACTATGTTGCAGTTTGGGAACAGGAAGATGCATAGAAAATATGTTCGTCTACCTGTAGGTGTGTGTCTTTGTCATATGGTCTTATATATTTCTACCGACGGTAATTCAGCTCAAATGATAGAGGTCTTTCCGGCGCATCACAGGGTAGGCGATTGACTAATGGTCTTTGCAGAAGCTCGTGATTGGGCAATGGCTATTCTGCGGACCACTTCCATATTTTGGTATTTTTGGCCACACCGCTACAATGGGAATTCAGATGGCACGGAAAGTACCTAGATTCCATGTTTTCAATCTTATTAAGCATTATAGGTAGCAAAAACGGTTATTCATGGCCCGCAACTTGTCGTTTCAGGAAATAAACCAAAAGCCTAGAATTCACTTGGATCTCAGAACTGTGGAACTAATGAATTGGCACGTGAACGCAGAGCAATAAAGATTTGGTGACCTGCGAAAGCTTGCTATACACTTAAGTCATTTAGACATAAAATTTCAGTATAGTCCATTGCGTTGTGGAACAAGTGAATTTTTGTTTTCCCTGGCGACCAACTGACTTCAGCAGATATCGGAATATATTTTCACGCGAGCCTGTACCCAGCGTCTCCTAGGCGCCGCGCAGATTAAAGGAAAGGACCGTAAATTAAGGGCTTTCGTTTTTAATCCTTTTACAAAGACCACGCAGACAGTCTGCGCGCGCCTGAACTGCAGGGACAGACTGTTTCACCGTGACTTGCAGCACATTCTTAATCAGTGTTGTGCGTAATAATGTTGAAAATCATTATACATTTAAGTGACATTTGTATTGTGAAAAGGATATTTCAGGGACAATCTGCCATCTGAGCAAGCATGATACACAAATTCTATACATTAAAACAATGATAACATTTTTATACATGCATGAATTCCAGCTGTAGACTAGTTCTGTGATCATTTTGTTTTGCCAATTAATCTGTTTACATGTAGGCTGTGCTTCACATGAAATACAAAATCAATAATTAATAATTAATTACCACATTTACTAGCGCTGTTTCTGTCCGGACAAAATTAAAAAGTAGAAACTGTGGTCCACGTCGCTAAGTGCAAGGCAGGTATGAGATGCACCTGACAGAGCTCTGGATACTAGAGGACAGCGTCTTGCTCCAGGGGACACTACAGTAGCCTATACGGTCATCTGCGTCCAGCGGAACAAACAGTGTGTTTGCGTCAAAGCGCATCGCCAAGCATAAAGTTCAATGGAGATTTCCCCTGGAACAGCTGGTGTCACACACGCGCGTTTCGCTCTAAATGAAAGGGCGTCCGTATACACTGCGCTGCCTTCCAATCCAAAACCTTAAGCCGATAAATGAGGAGACGCGCAAATAAAAGAAGAAAAAACATCGCCATTTTATAGTGTTTTTATTTGCCTGGCACAGGAATATAAAGAATAAATAGCAGTTATTATCAATGTACAAGATTAATCGACCAATTTAAACTCTGCATTTACAATTCTCTTCGCTGCAGAAAAACACAGTAATCTAAGTTTAAAGTCCATAAAACACATTTTCCGAATAATGGAAAAGAGCTTCCTGGTCCTTCAACTGGCGTATATTTAATTCTCATAAAACTGTACATAGTACATAATGCAAACACTTAATACTGACCGTCTAACTGGTATACAATTAAATGTCACCATATATACATACACATACATTCCTACCCTCGGTAGTGCATACGAAAATAATCGTGTTGGCGCTATGATTTTGTGTCGGTAAGACCGGGTTCATTTCAGGTCGAGCAGGCGCATTTGCATTCTGATACGACGGGGTACTGGACCGCTATCCACGTGCATTTCACGGCCGACCGGCGCTGCCGGCACTTCCAGCGCAGTACGGTGAAATGCGTGGACTTGGCCGGTTTGCACACCATCCCCTCGGGCACAGAGCAGGACCGCTTATTGTAGCAGCTGCTTATTTTCACGTAGCGCGGCCAAAATCTGTTCCCGAGGTCGCTCCACGTGTAAACCACCGGACAAAACGCGTAGGACCACAGCCAAAGCTGAAGCCGCTTTCGAAGCTTTTTGCTGGGCTTGTTCTTCTTTCCGTGCTGAACCTGAACGTCAAAGTCCATGGACTCGATTTCGCTCGGCATGGCTCCCGCAGGCTCTTGCAGACGGGGGTCCAGCGGGACTTCCAAATCATTCAGGCCGTCGTCACCTGTCCGGTTGTTCAGCGGCGGCGATACGGACATGACACTGGAGTCAAAGTTGTTGCCGAGTAAACTCATTAGTTCGGTTTCGTTAAGATCCAACTCATTGGGGTCAAGAACGGGATCCGGGTCTTCTTTGAGTTCTACAATTGGCAAACTGTCACTTGGAATGGGACGAAGCAGGAGAAAGTGTTGGCACATGCCGCCCTCGATTCCGAACCGCAGGGACAGGACCAGCGCGCACATCGTCAAGAGAACCCGGGAACGACCCATGCCTTTGCCGTATTACCGAACGGGGCGTGCAATTAAATGATCACACGCCTGAACCAAGCATCTATATCCCAAGGTACCGGGTCGCAGAAAAAAAGCAGCAGTTAGTCCCCGCTGCCGATCCCGGTGCAGCTGCTCTCTCAAGCCCAAGTTGCCTAACAGAACGGTAAAGGTGAACGAGCGGCTTTGATGAACAGTGCCTGGTTCTGTAGCGACTGAGTCCTCAGGATGCAGGACTTAGTCGCACGTTCTGATTTTCATATGCCTAGAGAAGTGCGGAAATGTAAGTTTATGGAAGCGTCATAAAGTCCGGAGAGCCCCTCTCTCTCCAGCACCTTCGCGCGTGACACCAGTAGCAGGTCTACGCCTCTCGATTTTAAAGTCCTGGGTTCCGCGTGTCCGCATGCTTCTCCGTTTCTTCACTAGGGTGCAAAAGTGCATAATTACCTGGCCCGTCAGATATATACTGTGATGTAATCCACAGACCCGTTCTCGGTGCGGGTTTGTATGGCACGAGATCCCAGACACCTCCTTCACACCGCGGGCGGGGGCTCGGGGATACTGGGTGGGGGGTGGGGGCTGTGGGCAAGGGCTGTGGCCGGAAAATTGGATTTTGTTCGCCCTCTATCGGTAGATTAATTCAATTTTGGAGGGCAATTTTGCCTGACTATTGTGGAATACTATCTAATCGCATTCTGAAAATGAGGAAATATAATTTTCTAATTACGCATTTATAAAACCTGAACGGTTATTTAATTTACGCATTTAAATAACCTGATACCTACGGTAAGAACTCAGATCCATGTTTTGTGGCTTTTATTTATTTATTGGTGGGCCAGGTGGGATAGATGCGCTCTTCAAAGGTATGGTTACGGTAGAGTGAAATAATGTATTTCTGCTGTATACTTAAGGCTTTTGGATCTGAGATCAAAAGGCGAATATGAGACAAAATAACAGCCATCTTTTATTTCGTGGTATTTACATGAATGTTTTACTATTTTTGCAGAAACGGCTGTTTTGTGTTTGATCTAGTTTTAAGTTCATCTGTTAACTTAAATTGGCGCAGCTGAAATGGAGGGATTCAACACAAACGCAGCTGTTTCTGTAAAACGGTAAAATAGAATATGTAAATACCATGAAATAAAACCGTATAGTGTCTACTTTTGGCTCATATTCATTCGTCTCGATCTCAAATCCAAATTCCTTAAGATTGTAGCAAAAATAACACATCTCACTCTACCCTAGGCAGCTGTAAATACAATCTTGCCTTCATTTTAATTTAAACATATTTGTAGTTGCACCCGGTGGGGAAAGGTGAACGAGCACAGAAAGCAGTGACCAATCAGCGTCCTTTAGGTCATAACGGCCGAATGCTCCAGGACTGCTGCAGACGGCCCTGAGGACCGTTAGGATGCGCGCTGTGTTTGTTCTGGCGAACTCACTCGCGCTGTTTTATGAGGGACCGTTACTGATGGTAAAAATAGTCACCTGGGAAAAAAAACCCGCCGTTTAGAAAGACTCTGGTTTAACGAAAGATCCTTCGCTAACGTAAAGAAAACTCAGTTTCCTTCAGCAGTAACGCAGTAAACCAGCATCTCTGGTATTTGAGTGCTATAGAGGGATGAGGATAAGTGGATAAATCCAGACAGCCTACATTCAAGCATTCAAGCACCCTGTCTGTGGGTCTGTGGACCCTGTCTGCTGTATTTCAGTGAAACGCGTTCTAGAAGGTTCCACTACAACACAGCATCCCAGACTTCCTCGTGCAGTCTTAATAGCAGCAAACGCGGCTACTTCTTTTGGTTTTTATGCACCAAAAAATAATTTAACTATCATCTGCCAAGCACAGTAGTGGTCGGAGAGGCCGGCTGTTTGGGAGCAGACAGGGGCAACGCAGAGGGGGCAGACTGAGCGCTCCCGCTCAAAAATGTGCTGCAAGACGAGGCAATTTACCCCTGGACCCAAAAGTACATCATCCCGTCCCAAAGCATGTATTTACAGAGGCACACCTATCCGCCCGCTCGTTGCTTAGCAGCAGCAGCAGCTGTTCAGACCCTGCTTTCGCAGGTCTCTCTTATCCCGTTTTTATTTTCCACTAAAGGCGTGATTCCTGACCGTGTTCTAGAGCCCGTCGCGTCCCAGCAGAAACCCTCTAACCATGAGGCCGAGAGCCTGTGTGAGCACGTCTGCCTCGCCAGCCCCGCTGCGCGCGTGTAGTCCTGACTGCGCGCGATGCGCAGCTGCAGCTGGAGTGACTGCCTGCAGACCGACACCCTCCCTCCCTGGAAGGTGTGGCAGTGGAGAAGCAGAGAAGAGGTGATACTGGAGCCAGTGTGTGTCTGTGAGGGTTATGCACACATGCACTCACACATACACATTCATATATATATACACACGCATGCCTGTGCACACATGCATGCATGGATACGCACTCACGCACTCACTCACTCACTCACTCACTCACTCACTCACTCACTCACTCACTCACTCACTCACTCACTCACTCACTCACTCACTCACTCACTCACTCACTCACTCACACACCCGCATACACACACACACACACCCCCGCATACACACACACACACGCGCACACACACACACGCACACACACACACACGCACGCACACACACACACACACACACACACACTCACACCCGCACGCACACACACACACTCACACACGCACGCACACACACACACACTCACACCCGCACGCACACACACACACTCACACCCGCACGCACACACACACACTACACTTTTAAAGCCGTTAGTGGCGTCTCCCTATCCCAGCTCACAGACAGCAGACTAATTGCGTTTAATAACAGCCAGCGGCTGCCAGATAAATGAACCGCTCTGTCAGTCCTGCCAAGAGAGCTGAGCGCAAATGTCACAGCACACGCCCCTGCCCCCCCCCACACACCCCTGCCCCCCCCACACGCCCCTGCCCCCCCCGCGCCCGCCCCCGTAAACCCCCCCCACATCCCTGCCCCACCCACTCACCCCCGTAAAAGCCCCTGCCACCCCCCGCCTCGTGCCATGTGCCCCCCCCCAGTAAAAGCCCCTGCTCCCTGCCCCCCCGCCCACGTGCCCCACCCAGTAAAAGTCCCTAGCCCCTGCCCCCTGCCCCCCCGCCCACGTGCCCCCCCCAGTAAAAGCCCCCCCCCCATAATGGCCAAACAGTGAGGAGGGGGTTCAGTGTTCACCTGGGCTCCCTCTGGTTCATCTGGCATCCTCCTGACACCTGCAGCTGCAGCCTGCAGTGACTGCATGGATGAACTGCAGAGTGACATTGCGCAGCATCTGGATGCATGCGCGTAAGCATGCGGCATGCGTGCATGCAGGCTCCTCACGGGACTCCGTGTTGCCTGGAGAAACGCTGCTGCACGGCAACAGTCCTGCAGCTACGGGCATTCCAAACTGCAGAAAAAGGAAAACAGGGCGATAAGGAAGACTGCTTCCGCGCTGAAAGGTCACATGAAGGTTATATTAAGATTAGTAACTATCATACATAAAGTGTCCCATTCTAACTGTGTAATTTTACCAGAAATTGTGCACGTCCTTAACGCGATTATTCATTGTAAAGATGTTTGTCACCCTTTTCATCAGCGTTTTGCTTTCTGCTACTCGCCTCCAAATACAAAAAGACATAAAATCTGAAAAAAAAAAAAAAACCATGAATAAGCTGGTCAAAGTAGAAACTTTCTCACTGTAACTTACTGAAGACACAACAGCAGTGCTAAATGCAGTTTAAACTGTGAGGCAAAAGCCGAGATGGTCTGAGCGGCCCGTTCTTGTCATTTCTTGTGGCTTTCTAGCCAATTACTGCATCTCGTAGCTATTCAGATAATTCACAGTAAAGCACTCATTTTGTAGAACAGAGTAGTATTTGTCAAAACAAGCCAACCTATTATGAGGTGGGTCTAAATACCTGACAGTAATTTTCTGTGTAGCCAGCCAGGTAACTGTTTGTTGCTACAGCGGTGTGCATTGCAAGATATGTGTTAAAACATGCAAAGAGAAATGCTCTGACATTCAGGACAATAAGCGTTGGCAAATTCACCCCCTCCAGGTATAAATCACACTGCAACTGTGTATGCCTGTACAGGTAACACTGAATTGAGTGTTTGTCTGGTTCGGACTACCCAAAAGTACAAGTGCATGTTCAATGTCTGCGGCATACATGGGTGATGATTTTAGCAAAATATCAGAATCAACTCCAAACATTTTGGTTGTTTCAGTAAAGGCTCTGCTGGGCACTGTTTGAACACAAGAGTGTTTTATTCTCCCTTTCTGTGTCTCTTTTATACTGGTTTATGCAGTACTGTACCTGGAGCACCTTTATGCAGTACTGCACCTGGAGCACCTTTATGCAGTACTGTACCTGATAGCACCTTTATGCAGTACTGTACCTGGAGCACCTTTATGCAGTACTGTACCTGGAGCACCTTTATGCAGTACTGTACCTGGAGCACCTTTATGCAGTACTGTACCTGGAGCACCTTTATGCAGTACTGTACCTGAGAGCACCTTTATGCAGTACTGTACCTGGAGCACCTTTATGCAGTACTGTACCTGGAGCACCTTTATGCAGTACTGTACCTGAGAGCACCTTTATGCAGTACTGTACCTGGAGCACCTTTATGCAGTACTGCACCTGATAGCACCTTTATGCAGTACTGTACCTGGAGCACCTTTATGCAGTACTGTACCTGGAGCACCTTTATGCAGTACTGTACCTGGAGCACCTTTATGCAGTACTGTACCTGGAGCACCTTTATGCAGTACTGTACCTGAGAGCACCTTTATGCAGTACTGTACCTGGAGCACCTTTATGCAGTACTGCACCTGATAGCACCTTTATGCAGTACTGTACCTGATAGCACCTTTATGCAGTACTGTACCTGGAGCACCTTTATGCAGTACTGTACCTGGAGCACCTTTATGCAGTACTGTACCTGGAGCACCTTTATGCAGTACTGTACCTGGAGCACCTTTATGCAGTACTGCACCTGATAGCACCTTTATGCAGTACTGTACCTGATAGCACCTTTATGCAGTACTGTACCTGGAGCACCTTTATGCAGTACTGTACCTGGAGCACCTTTATGCAGTACTGTACCTGAGAGCACCTTTATGCAGTACTGTACCTGGAGCACCTTTATGCAGTACTGTACCTGGAGCACCTTTATGCAGTACTGTACCAGGAGCACCTTTATGCAGTACTGTACCTGGGACAGCTGGGAATTAATGTCCATGTTTTTTTTTTTTTTTAATCAAGTTCCCACTGACATTCCAGAGAAACCAAAGATTCTGCTTACAAAACATAATTTTAAAAAATGCTCTTGAAAAGACAGCTGCAGTCTGCAACTACCATGAAATGTCATTTTAAATATGTTATTTTAGGATATCATGGTTTTGCCTTGAGGTGTCTGCGTGTGGTTGAATCGGTATTCAAGACCATATGCGTGTGTGTGTGTGTGTGTGTGTGTGTGTGTGTGCGCGTGTGTGCACGCGCGTGTGTGTGTGTGTGTGTAGGTGTGTGTGTGTGTGCATGTAGGTGTGTGCATGCTTGAAAGTGGATACAAACATACTGTAGGAATGTGCGCACATTTCCTAATTATATTAAATCTGAACCTGCTCAAGCTTTTACACAGAGACCCTGAGATAACGGCGCTGAGCTGACATGTGGAGTCTGCGGGGGACGCGAACCCTGCAGCTGCAGATGCACACAGACGCACGCACACACACACAGAGGCAAACAGAGGCACGCAGACGCACACAGATACACACACAGACGCACACACACACACACACACAGACGCACACACAGACGCGCAGACGCACACACACACACAGACGCACACACAGACGCGCAGACGCACACACACACACAGACGCACACACACACACACACAGACACACGCAGCCGCACACACACACACAGACGCACACACGCACACACAGACGCACAGACACACACAGACGCACACACACAGACGCACACAGACGCACGCAGACGCACAGAGACGCACACACGCACACACAGACGCACACACATGCACACACACAGACCAGCCTATGGGGCCCTGCCTACGCTCGCGGGGCCACTTAATGCCGGTAAAACCCAAACGAATCACCGACACGCCACTATGGCGACAAAAGCACGCAGAAGCAACGTTTTATTCCCCTGTGAAACTGCTCCTGATTATAACAGCTATTACAGAAGGGGCTGAACAAGCTGAAAAGTGTATTTTAAAAAAGTGTCTTTGTGGGATATTCCAAATCCAGACTTTTTTTTTTTATAGACATGGACTGTCATCCACGAGGGGAACTTTCAAAAGGAGACACCACCCCCCCCCCCCCACACACATGCCCAGGGCCACAGAAAGGGAGGGACTACTGGGACACCGTGTCCCAGGCAGAGACTGTAAAAAATAGGTCCCGGGCCCAGGGGGTGTAACGATTCTTAATTTGGGACGTGCCTATTTATGATGACACTGTCAAGCTTCAATCCTTGAGTAAAAACTTATTACTGAGCTTATTTAACAAATGTAACGGCCGCGACAAAACAGTGGCACAATATAATCAGGAAGAGACAGAACTAAGAGAATATCCTGGCTCATGTTTTACTGCATTTTAAAATACAGTAAAAATAGTTAAAATACCACGGGCTAACGCTGGGTAGGATGACCTCATCGTTCGCTCTGTAATGAAAGCAGCGCATTGACGCGCGCAGGCCTGGCGCTGCCGAGTCTGAGGGGGAGCTCGGATTCCTGCTCGCAGTGAGAGACACACAGGAATCCCGCGGTGACGGCCAGGAGCAGCGGTGGCGAGCAGGAGCAGCGGTGGCGAGCAGGAGCAGTGGTGGCGAGCAGGGGCAGTGGTGGCGAGCAGGAGCAGCGGTGACGGCCAGGAGCAGCGGTGGCGAGCAGGAGCAGCGGTGGCGAGCAGGAGCAGCGGTGGCGAGCAGGAGCAGTGGTGGCGAGCAGGAGCAGCGGTGGCGAGCAGGAGCAGCGGTGGCGAGCAGGGGCGAGCAGCGGTGGCGAGCAGGAGCAGCGGTGGGGAGCAGGGGCGAGCAGCAGTGGCGAGCAGGAGCAGCGGTGGGGAGCAGGGGACCGCGCGTCCGTGCCCGTCCGCGAGGTAAACACGAGGAGCGCGGGGAGGAATTTGGCTCTTTGGCCCGAGCTGGAGGTGACACTGGGGGGGCGGGGGGAAGGGGGGGGGGGGGGGGGGGGGGGGGCGGTTAGCGTTACGTAGCCTACAGCCACACTGCCATACAGAACTCCTTTGAGTTCTGTTTATTTTCTCAAAGTCGAAAAAGAAAACAAATCCATGGAAACCCGACGGCGAGCCAGATGATGTCATGGAGGCAGCCGCGCACTCGCTAGCTCTGGTCAGATAAGGAATTGTTTCACGGCTCACCCGTGTGTGGTGACACGTCTCAGTAGCCTTTTGGTTAATCCACATCAAAATTATTCCACATGATTTGGATATTTGACTGCATAACTGTGTTTTTTTTTTAATTATGGTTGGTATGTGTCCTCTCTTACAAACCGCACAAACATACTTTGGCACGTATGGACACTGGCTGTGGAAAAGGTGCAATGTTCTGTCACGGACAGATATACCATCAGCACCAATACGGCAGATTCTACAGAGGACTCCTCAGTCCAACACAGGTCCACTGGCCACAGGGGCAGGTGCGTCCCAAAATTCACCAGCCAAGTGAATTGTACCAGACAACTAGATGTTTAGAATAGAACAGGACCTCCGAGTGATGGGTGGTTACCTGTCGAAGTGGCTGGTGGAGTAGACAGACTGACCAGCCACAGATAAACCAAACCAGCATTTGGCTGGTGGCTGGTGTTCATTTCCCACCGTGGCCTTGTCCCTGCATTAAGCAGATTACAGTTTCTGTCTGCCGTGTCCGTATCCAGGGTCTTGTAGTTTTCGTACCAAACCCCTGGATACGGACACAGGTAGCTTACACCTGTGGCGTTCACTACACCTGCACAACAATCTCAGGTTGAATTCTCTGAGCGTGGGGATGAAAAGTTTTTTTGCGGACAAGCCCCAACAAATACTGTGCCCCACACTCATTAAACCCAGACACAAATGTTGTGTTCCTTAAACTTATTCATCCACGCTAAACAGGGTTTGGTGGACCTAAATAGGGTATTGGTGGCCCTTAACTAGGGTTTGAGGGCCCTTCACTAGGGTTTGGTGGCCCTTAACTAAGGTTTGGTGGCCCTACACAGAGTTTTGGTGGCCACAAGGAACGTTGTTGTGGCTCCAAAATAAAAATTTAAACTTGAGTAGTGAGGCCCTGGGGTGGCTGTGGCGCTAAATGACTGCATACGGTGTTCCTGCCGGCAGGCGGCTCTGGCTGCCGGTGGGCCGTCAGAGACGTTGCTGTTCTATGACCGCTCTTACTGGAGGCACCCTCGGCCTCCCGGGTGGAAAATGGCTGACGGGGAGCGAGACAGAGAAGCACGGGGATGCTGTCCTCCGCTCAGTGCAGTGATCCCTGCGGGGAGAATAAGTGAGTGGCTTGTTGATTTATTGGAGAACAATACGGACTGCGAGTGCAGGCTACTTTCTGACAGATTGTTAAGGGGGTGTTAGGTTAATCTCCAGAGAAACAAAAATGCTGCATCACCTGTGGGAGAATTCCGTAACAAACCGCGGCGACTCGCCCCAGCCGTTGTTTGCGCGCCAGCATTCTCGGCCGCCCACTGGCCGCCCGCTGGCTGTGTTAGGGCGGCGATGCCCGCGAGTCTGCACAAACACCGGCTCCACGGCTCCACCGCAGAGATGCAAATATTCCACTGACACGTCCGTCTTAAATCTGACAGCAGAGAAACACAAAGAATGCGAAGAATGTCTACATCACTGCGTGCGATTTCCGCGCTGCGGGGTAATTAGATTTTCACTCAGCGTACAAAATAATAATAACAATAATAATAGAACCAACACGATTATCGTCATTTTACTTGTCAAACTAAAATGCAGGCCTAAGTACCAATTTTAACATCTGCCATCAGATAAACAAATAGCCTACGTTTTATGAGTTTGTAAAAAAAGAATGCCGCGATAGGCTATAGCTATAGTTTGCAGACATGCCTTTTCGAAAACATTTACATTTTTTCTCTTCTCTTTTTTTTTTTACCTTTCGTATGTGTTTTCTTAGCCCGGGTGTATATGCTCCAGTCGGGGCGAGGCGTGTCTATAAGTTGGACGGAACCCGTAATTCACACAAACTTTTTTTCTCATTCTGAATGAGGCGTTGTTTGCCGAGTGAATAATGGACAAAAGTCAAACATTATCTTTAACAGCTACGCTTGTCCAAAATATAAAAACACATTCTCCTGAAGGGGATTTTTACGTTGGTGAATGAGGTCGCTTTGGGGCAATATTCTGTCCTTTAGTGTTTGTGAAAGAGACCGAATTTATTACCGAACAGCAGGCGCAAAATATTGTCCCTGAGAAATGCTCGGCTCTACGGCGTCCCATTTCATAACGAACATGTAAACATACGGGCCGGAATCCAGTCATAGGCAGCAAGGTCCCTAAAAACAGATAAAATTAAATTTTTTTGAAAGGAGACAAGTCAAGTAAAAACACTTTAACGGCTTTAAAATTCTGCAAATATTGGGTAGGGTGCCTTGTTTCCTTGATTGACAGGCTTATGCGGTACCTCCTGAAACAAATAATGCTTCATACAGGCTAATGCGTGGAACTGCAATACTCCTAAATCACGTTTTTTTTGGCCGTGACATAGGCTTCACGAATAAAGACTGATAAATTCCTAATATTACAAAAAAATCATGGTCATGGAGGCTGCTTATTTAAACGAGGTGATATAGCCTATTTGTGGTAGCAACCCAACACAGGGAACTCAGACAACTGCTATCATTCAAATACTAATTTCAGCCATAAACGCTGAAAGCCAATACAGGCCATGCACATACTGAAACAAATCAAATCATACATAGCCTATACGAAATCCCGTTTGTTGGAACTTTGCCGTTTCTTTTTTCAGTTCTCAACCTTTGATAGAAAAACAAACAATTTCTCATCTTATTTGCCACGTCACCATCCAACTTCCCCCCTGAACGTTTGTGTTCCCTGCAACCGACAGGAGAGGATTAACAGTCTACTCGTCCTCCGCGAGACAGGAGGAAGCGCGCGTGCTTCCTCCCTCCCTAACCCGATTGGCCACAGCTGAGCGAGGAGCATCCATTAGCGGCTCTGTATCACAGCCAAGCCTATCGTATCTCAGCTTCAGCACCCTGCGCGTGCACTCTCACTCGCAGAGGAAACAGACTACCGGGGAGTCTTTCACAAAGCAGGATTACCCAGTTAGCTGGATAACTGGGCCGAGCATAACACGAAAAAGCTCTTCTTACTTCAGTCCATGTTCCAGATCTGGAAGGGTTCCGGGTTTTGCACAGCACAGTTATCCAGCTAACTCAGTAAGCCTGCTTTGTGAAATGGGGCCCTCTTCATCTGCTGGTTTACCCACATATTTACATGGGGCCCCACCACCCCAGAAAATCCAATGTTTTAATATTTTTTGAGGGCCCCTGTCAGGCAGGGCCCTTGGAATTGACCGAACTTCCCCCCTCCCCCCTCCCCCCTCCCCCTTATGGCACCGATCCAGTCACACATAGATACACACGTACACCCAAACACGCGCACACTCTCTCTCACACACACACAAACACATAAACACACACACGTACACCCAAACACGCGCACACTCTCTCACACACACAAACACATAAACACACACATACACCCAAACACGCACACACTCTCTCTCACACACAAACACATAAACACACACATACACCCAAACATGTGCACTCTCTCTCTCTCACACACACACACACCAAACACAAACTCTCTCTCTCTCTCACATACACACACACCTACACACACACACATGCACGCACACACACACTTCTGCATCCCTAAATCTCTAAATATAGTCTGATTACATAATAATAAAGTGGCCTGACCATGAAGTTGGCACAAAGCATCACAGTGAATAAGGGACCCATGCAGCTCGCTAACGTGCTGCTGGAATTAGCCTGTCTCCTGCAGTTAAGCGTCTGCAGGAGGATCGCTTACTGACACAAGACAAGCTGTACTGTGGAGTATCAGATGGAAAACCCAAATACCCACACGCAGGGACAGCAGACTGAAGGATAATGACGGGAAAGTATGATGCAATCGTCTGCACCCCGAAGTCTGAAGCTCGAGTTTACTCTGCATCAAGTTTCCTCTCCCCTGTGCCACTCGGTGGAGGATTTATAGCAAATTAATTTAATTTAATGAAATATGGGTTAAATATGACAGCCTGAGTGTAGCAGCCAGCCCTGTAATGACAGCCCCAATAGTTCTCTGCAGTTAAGAGAGCTTTTCTAACACACTGGCTGCTCTGAAGGAGAGGTGTGAAAAACAGGAACTCTAAGTGGCCGTGTCCTACTCAGTCAGAATCCACACACGTCTGCTCTTCCATGGTTTGACCACTAGAGGGCGCACATAAATCAGTTGAGGTGATGAAACGCAGGGCACAGTAAATCTAACAGTGACGGTGTCGCGTTTCACTGTTTGTCACGCATTCGGTGCCACAGTGTACAGGATAATCTCCTCTGTTAATAAAAATCTGGTTTAAAGACACGGAGTTCAAGGTTATGCAGGTCAGCCAGTATGTTATACCTCACCTGGGGTACTCAGTCTCATCCAGAGAGGGCTGGTGTGGGTGCAGGCTTCCGTTTCAGCCTGACACAGAGAGAGAGCAGGACACCCCTAACCCCTGGGACAGGAACACAATAAATAACACATAAGACATGAGTTCCGCACCATCTTTGCCCACACCAGACTCCACGTGCTGTTTCCACGGCTACTGCAGACGTCTTTGGATCAACAGCAATTATTTGATAGCTAATCTGATAGTAATATATTACATTTTAACAATATATGACTTTAAAAAGGAAAACAGTAATATTAAATGGAGTAAGTCCATCATTTTGCAAATGCACCCCCCAACCCTCCCACAGCACGATTTTCAGCAATGTCAAAAGGAACTAAATCTGCCATTAACAGCAATGACCACCAGAGGGCGCACCTAGCTCACTAGTGTGCGCCACTGAAGTACAGACAGACCATCACAGCCCATTCCCATGAAATCCCTAATTAATGCAAATATGTAACCAGGGTAACTAATCCATTTAATATGATCATAAATGATTTGCATTTTCCAAATTTGCATAGCAGACATAAACAGCTACAGTAAATGTAACTGTAACTGTAAGGTAGAGACTCACGCAACCTTTCAGCATTTTCTACACTGCATCCATTTATACAGCTGGATATACACTGGAGCAATGCAGGTCAAGTACCTTGCTCAAGGGTACAACAGTGTCTTACCTGGGAATCGAACCTACGACCTTCGGGTTACAAGCCTCGTTCCACACACTAAGTCCAGTTCCAGTCCCTGAGTGGGTGAATGGAGAGCCCACAGGTCAATGAGAGGTGGAGACAGAGACAGAAAACAAGCTGGAGAAAGGGGGAAGGAAAGGTAGAGAAATGGAGGTGTAGAGAGGGGGGGAGACAGAAACAGATTGAAAAAGACAGAGGATGACAGCCGGACCAGCAGTGTTTGGTCACAGCCACAGGAGAAAGGGCACGACCCCTTTCTAAAGATGCTTACCTCATTTCCTCTATTCAGTGTGACCTCACTTCCTGGCCCTGAGTGATTAAATAAAAGAGTTCTAGGAAAGATGAAGAAGAAAGAAGCACAAAAAGAGAAAACACATTTTCTTTCCCCCTTTCTTAAACATATTGTGGTGGTACACCATACTCCGGAGCAAATTCAGACGTGGAAAATCCAGGTTCAGAAAGCAAAAGTCCTCCCCAGTATTTTGTTCCAGTCACCAGGATTTGCTAATTAGCGCTACTCTTCAGCCAGGCGATAGAACTAATTAGTGAAATCAGCTGGCTGCGTTAATGGGTTGAAGAAACACATGGCAGGACTTTCTGACTCCTGGACTTTCCACCTCTGTGGGAATGACTGTGTCAGATCTGACCGACAAACGGAGCTTCTCAAGCTTCAGGCACAAAGGCCTTTAGTTTCCAAACGCTGCAATCAGCACATCAGAGGAAGAACAACACTCACTCCGAGCACATCTGGACTCGGGTTCTGGAGAAGGACAGCACTTTCTAAACACAGGCACAAGGTCTTTCGCAACACACGTTTGTTTTAGTTTTTTTTTTTTTGTTTTTGGAAGAAGACCCCTGGCTGTGGGCATGATTGCGTCTCCTCTGCACAAACACAGGACGTGACAGACCCTGCGGCCGGCCCGAGGAAGGCTCTGTGCTCAGCGTGTCTGGAAAGCGTTAGACGGGACAGGAACAGCCGAACACAGAAACACACACGATTGCATTTCGACATCGCCTCCCTGTCAGCAGAATCACGCTCAGCACGATAACTGACTGAATCATGACCTCTGAAATATGACCGCTGCAGTAGAAAGGTTGTGGGAACGAGCTGTGTGGTGGGTGTGGTCAGGCAGCAGGCGTGGCTACTGAAGCCCCACCCACTTCTCTGGTGTGGAATGTGACACTCGCAATGCAGTCGTCAGTCAGCTGTCACTCAACTCTGTAGACTCCAAGGTCAGAAGGTCAGAGGGTCAGAAGGTCCGCAGGCCGACTGCAGCACGAGTTCCGCCACTGCAAAGCAAAATATAGCTCCTCCCACAATCTTCTGCAAACTGCCATGATATCCCGCCATTTTGAGGAAGTCTGGAGCGGTGCACTTTTAGGCTGGATCTGGATCTCCTTGCTCTCCTCCCTCCGGTGAGCTTCACTGAGACGAAATCTGAGACGTGCCGCGGTGCCAGGGAGGACAGAAGAGGAACAAACCGAAAACAGAACTGAACCGCCCCATCATCTCTTCTTCACGTGAAGCACTGCATTGTGGGATTCCCTTCTCGCTGGAAGCTTGGGTTTTATACCCCTTGGTGGGAGGGAGGAAAAACGAGGGATTGAGGGAAGTTAATCACCCCCCCCCCTTCCTAAATCGGAACCGAAACGCTACCGGTTGAGGACGCCATATTTCACGATTACTTTTGTAATCATTTCAAAATGCCGTGTGTTTGCCGATATCTAGATAGTTAAACAATTTCAAATGCACAGCTGGCTCGGGTAACAGTCTGTGTGTTCTGTGTGGGAGAAAACTTATTAATGTGGTTATATTTACGTCATTGAAGAGAGGCTGGTAAGAGGGTGATGCAGTGGCGTCACACCCAGTGCGGTCGACGGGGGAGTGGGGGGGGGGGGGGGGGGTTGTGCGTGTGTGCTGTTGGATGTTGTCGACCGGGGGGGGGGGATGCTGGCGGGTGTGGGTGCGAGGAATTGCATGTTATGCACTCAAACGACAAAGTGCTCCTCGTCACATTAATGCGGCTAATTAAATCAACCGGCAGTAAACCGGCTGCATCGGAAATATTAGCAGTTTCTACTCGTCGCTGCACAAAACACTGCACAAAATAATTTATTGCCAGTCATTTCGGTGTCACTCGGTGTGGTCCGCACCCCCCCAGTGACGCCTCTGGGGTGATGTATGTATTTAAATTCCTTAAAAAAGTTAATAGAGTCATTCCACAGTAATTATTAGCAATCCTGTTTCGATTACTGACATTCAGTTCATTAGTGAGCTGCTGTCCTTCGCCTGTGCCTGCAGAGGATGATGGGAGTGTGAGGAACTATGGCTCAGGAGACCATTTTTAAATGTTTGGGGGTCAGTAACGAAACACCCTAAAATAAGAGTGGCTTTTCCGCATTGTCCCACATTGTTGAGAAAAACTTACAGATGAATACATTTTTTGCAAGGTTAATATTTTTTAATGAGGTTTGTAATCATTCATTTTTCCATTTGTAGAACAGAAATGACATTTTCCCACATGAATCGCAGCACCAGAAAAAGACAGGCATGTAGAATTTGTCATTTGTAACAATATAGCATTAGAACTGGAATAAATCCAGGGGCAAAATGGTGCCAGTGTTATTCATTTAATACATTCCAGAAGAAAGCATAACAGTAAGATCCCACCCCTTATTAAAAACAGCAAGGTAAGAACTAGAGTTACCAAGCCAGAGGAAGACGTGTAACACACAAACCCCACATGCTACGGTTCTTTACAAATAACACAGGAGAATGCTTAAACACCAAGGAAGAGCATCTCGGTGGATTAACAAGTACAGCAGACAGGACACATGTTGGGTCATGTGATCATCTCTTTACTGATTGGTGGAGGATCTAGCATGCAGTGCTGAGGCAGCGTTTCCATTGGACCGCTACCTCTTACAAATCAAGTCTGATTTTCCTCTCATTCAAGTATTGCACTGATCACTGATGCAACACAATCATGCTCTACTGTGGAAAGCAGATGGTTCCGATTGGCTGGAACAGGTCGATGAATGGCAGCCTATTGCTGTCAAGCTGTCAATCACAGACCTATTTCAACCAATAAAAAGACACTGCTCTTCATTGCAAAGTATCATGACTGTGTAATGCCTTATGACTTCCTGTTTAAATCAGTCAGTCATTGATTGTTCTAGCTCCGGACATTTTGGGGTTGATAACTCTGGACGATTCGGGGTTGCTGGCTCCGGATGTTTTGGGGTTGACAAATCTGGATGATTTAGGGTTCATAGCTCCAGATGTTTTGGGGTTGATAATTTGGGGTTGGCGTTCACAAAGCATCTCATTTCTGTGACGAGTGGAATCAGCAACCTGGTCTCCCCCACGACCAGGGAGCCCCAGAAGTGAAGCACCTCTGGATGTGACCAGGTCAATTATTTGAAATGAAGGCACATCTTTTAATTTCTCTTTTTTTCAATCTGTCCCTTTCCCTCACCTCTCATTACCTCTGATCGTGAGAGAAACAGATTAAAACAAAGATGACATATTGGTTAACGATACTTCAGTTGAAAAGACTGTTCTAAAGCTCCTCACCCAGCCGAGGAGCAAAGCAAAGCTACAGATCACCAAACCCGCCAGCACTGAGGAATCCACCTCAACACTGTCCCACCGCGGACACACCCTTACACCCCAGAGTTCCGCAATCCCAGAATGCCTAGAGTTTACCTGCTCCTTACAGTAAGTTTACAGTACGCTGCGCAGTGAGGAGGAAGAGGAGGGGACGAGGCAGCTCTCCTGACCCCGCGCTGACCTCTGTGCCATCATTTCTGGCACGTCCTGCAGTACTCTGGGTAATTTTTGCAGGCCTTCTGCAAGTCAGCGATGAACCCAGGCACACCCGTCTGAAGAAGAAACACACACACACACATAAGCATGTACACACACACACACACACACGCACACGCACACTCACACACGCGCGCACACACACACACACACACTCACACACACTCACTCACACACACACACGCACGCACACGCACACACACACACGCACACATACACACACTTGCACTCACACACTCACTCACACACCCCACCCACCTCCCCAAACCCCATACCCCCCCCCACCCCCACCCACCCCCCCCCCCCCCCCCCTGCTGCTGTATCAGTGTCTGGCTCTGGAACTTAATCACCACATCAAACATCTGCTTACGATCAAGAGCCCCCAGAGCATGCTGGGACAGCTGCCATTTACGCAAGCAGGGTGTCAGGAGGGCTGCAAGGCACTCTGGGAGATGACCCCGTGCGTGTGCTGCGCCTCCCCGAATCTTCCCTGGCCTCTGACTCCGCTTTACGAGCAGACCCTGGGCCAGCTGGGGGACGGACTCATCAGATCCACCACAGCTCAGTGCACCTGAGGGCTCTCCAGAGGAGGACTCACAACCTCCTCCAAGACGGCGTTTTGGTGGACATGCAAAAAAACATATCCCTGGCAAGAGAGAAATGGGGGGTGGACCTTTGGAAAGAACTGATCATTTAAAGCCGCGTTTCCACCGCAGGAACTATACCCCGGAACTAGGAACCTTTTGAGGAACTCAGTGCGTTTCCACCGCAGGAACTAGGGTCTAAATTTAGTTCTGGGGGCTTTGTTTTACCCCCCAAAACGTTCCTGCTCGGGGGGTAGTACTTTCCGAAAGTACAGGAACCTTTTGGGTGGTGCTTGCAGCGCTGAACATTTCTGATTGGTCGAGTACTCGTAGCATTTGTGTTGTATTTATTTTCCGCCATTACCCGCCATGTTTGAAAATATGCAGCGGCAAACCAATTTAATTTCATAATAACTTCAAATCAAACTTGTATGTTATGCGGCGCAGTAGCCTACTTTTGGTTATAACCTGTCAACGTCTTGGAATTATAACGTGTGCTCTTCTGTTCTTTTCTTGCTTTAGTATTCGTTTTATAAAATGCTAAGCATTCGTGCTGGGACAGCATATTACGTAGGCTACCAAAACATTCAAACGGATTAATTCGGTTGCTGAATATTTTCTTTCGGATTTTCTTTGTTAGCCCGTTGTAATTGACTCAAAACGTTTGATACAGTTATGTGAGGTATGCGGTAGTTCTGCATAATTAACATTGGTGATACAGTACAAGCAAACTGGAAATCACCTTCCGCACTTTTTATCCGGGTAAAATAACAGGTTAATTCTAGTAATCTTCGCTTTAGCTTTTTCAGACTGCCGTAATTTTACTCAATTTTACTGCCATTTTTCAATTCCACGAAAAGACTAGGAAGACTATGGACTCATTTATGGTGCATGGTTCGCATCTGGAGGGCACACTTCGCTGCTCGGCTAGCAGTAACTTCGAAGGAAAGCAAACGGTGGCTGTACCACTACTAATTTACATTTTCACGCAAGTCCGAGTTTTCGTTCTATTCTTGTCATTTTGCGATTAGCCTATATGGAATTGACGACGAGAAAGTAATAAAACAGCAAATTGTTTACAACGTGTGCATGTTTTCTGCTGTTAATGAATGTGTTTGAGAGGATATATGAAAATCAATAAATACAAAAGTAACCATATATAGTCATTGTTGGTAACCCGTTGTATATAAGTGGAATAAACCCCTCCGGGCTGTCCCGGTTATTAGAAAATAATGTAGGCTACTTCGGTGGTAGTATGGGGTTACAGAAGAAATCATATGACAGATGGACCGACGACAACGTCAGTGGGCTAATTTGCCTAATCTTCGCTGTACTTTAGACCCCGGTGGAAACGCAGACAACCATTGGCTGAAGGAACCTTTTAGTTCCTGGTAAAGTAGTTCCTGGGACTGAAAGTTCCGGGTAATTTTGGTGGAAACGCGGCTTAAGTCCACCCCCCTGAGGAGGACACCCGCTTCGTTAGCAAAATACTCAGCACGTCTGTTTTTTTTTTTTTTTTTTTTTTACAAAGAATGCCTGCGTTTTTAAGACTTTTTAAGATTTTTACTGTTATTGTTGTTTTGAGTTTTAGATATATGTATTCATTTTTACTGATCTAAAAATGGGTATTGTCTTGATGTTGAAATTTTGTTTGTACCTTTGTTAACAGCTTTTGTCTTAGGTCTTCTTTATGGATTTTTGACTTTTAAAGGAATGTGTTCTAGTCGTTTTGGAAATTTAAAACCAATAAAGACAAGATGAACCACAGCTCTGTACCCACACTGGACTACACTAAGGTGTAAGGGTCTGACCCATTTCTCCACACTTGGCTAAGTGCACTTGTGCACTGACACACTTTGGTGACATGTTGTGATGTGGAACGTAAATTCACATATAGTGTGCAAGTATGTATTAAGTGCACAAGCACACAGGGACCTTTTGGGACACTTTTCATTCTGTGGCAAGCAAGTCTGACCATTGGGACAGGCTCTAAGGAAGCCAGCCGACAGGTCTCTGTTCCTATGAACATTCATTTACTCTCACAAGTGTGCAATTAATGCCTAGGGCACTATCAAATGTTATCAATATTTTTTGCCAATATCAGAGTTTAGGATTTGAACCTGCAATCCTGTGACACATTTGGAGTTGGTGTGTGAACTCACCTTGGCCGCCCAGTTTATCAGCCATGTTGGTATCATCCCACCTGGGTTATCAAAGTAATTCATGAACACTGCAGAGACACAAGCACACACACAGACCAATGTGAGATATCGCAAACACTGCACACACACACACACGCGCGCACACACACGCACACACACAGACCAATGTGAGATATCTCAAACACTGCACACACGCACGCACTGCACGCACACACGCACACACACACAGACCAATGTGATATATCGCAAACACTGCACACACACACCAACACACACATGCACGCACACACACAGACCAATGTGAGATATCGCAAACACTGCACGCACACACGCACAGACACACACAGACCAATGTCAGCAAGTACACGTGACATTGCATGTTAAGACTGAGTGGAGGGCCAGTGTTCAAACAGGGAAACCCCATATAACAGGGGTGTCCAGTCTTATCTGAAAAGGGTACTGGTGTGGGTGCAGGTTGTAGCTCTAGCCCAGTGCTAAGACGCCTGATTCTACCTGATTCTACCATGATCAGTTCATCAGTGGAATCAGGTGTTGTAGTGCTGGGGTAAAACAAAAACCTGCACCCACATCGGCCCTTTCCGGATAAGCTTGGACACCCCTGCCTAATAACGACACACGTGCATGTACTTAAACATACAAACACACGCATGCAGGCCGGCGGGAGAGCGTTTAAACAGGAGAGCGGCTGCTCGTACTTTTGGTTCCAGAGGCCTTGTCGCTCTCCATGGCCACACACTGCTTGTAGTCCTGGACCCTCAGGACTCCACTCTTCTCTGGACACTGCGAGACCGAGCTGCTCTGGGCCAGAACCACCCAGATCTTCCTCCCATCCGGCTCCAGCTCCCTCCTCTCCCTCACGTATACGTACTGAGCGCAGAGTTAAAGAAGCGTGCAAACGGCTGTGTGTGTATGAGTGTATCTGTGTGTGTGTGTGAGCGTGTGTGTGGGTGTGTGTATGGGTGTGCCAGCATGTATGTTTGTGTCAGCGTGTATGAGTGTGTGTGTGTGTGTGAGCGTGTGTATGTGTGTGTCAGCATGTATGAGTGTGTGTGTGGGTGTGTGTATGGGTGTGCCAGCATGTATGTTTGTGTCAGCGTGTATGAGTGTGTCTGTGTGTGTGTCTGCGTGTATGAGTGTGTGTGTGTGTGTGTGTGTGTGTGTGCGAGTGTGTGTGGGTGTGTGTGTGCGTGTGTCAGCGTGTATGAGTGTGTGTGTGTGTGTGTGTGAGCGTGTGTATGTGTGTGTCAGCATGTATGAGTGTGTCTGTGTGTATGTGTGTGTCTGCGTGTATGAGTGTGTGTGTGTGTGTGTGTGTGTGTGCGAGTGTGTGTGGGTGTGTGTATGCGTGTGTCAGCGTGTATGAGTGTGTCTGTGTGTGTGCATGTGTGTGAGCAATTTCTTAAAAAGATTAATCATGTGGTAACATTTGCTTTCAAATCTCAAATCTGAATATCTTTCAGGATACGTCTCTGTTTGACAGAGGGAATGGGTACTTCACCTCCCAGTAAATGGCTGTCTGTCCATCACAGTCTTTCTCGTACAGCTCTGAACAGACAGAAACAATAAGCACTCATTTAGCAGCTGTTCAAATGAAACATTAAACGCTCACACTGAATTAGTAACACGTCCTCTACACCACACTAACGCTCACACTGAATTAGTAACACACCCTCTACACCACACTAATGCTCACACTGAATTAGTAACACACCCCCTACACCACACTAACGCCTGAGGGCAAAGTGCCAGGAACATCTTCCCCCACACACACACACACACACACACACACACACACACACACACACACACACTCATACACACAGACACACGCATACACATGCTCACACAGACACACTCTCACACTCATGTACACACTCACACTCTCACACACACACTCATACACATGCACACTCTCTAATGTACATGTACACACATACTCTCACACTCATGTACACACTCACACACACACACATACACACACACACATGCACACTCTCATACACACAGACACACACATACATATGCTCACAGACACACTCTCACACTCATGTACACACACACACACACACTCATACACACAGACACATGCTCACACAGACACACTCTCACACTCATGTACACACTCACACACACACACACACACACACACACACACACAAACACACACACATACATACACACACACACACAGCCTCCCCGGGCAGTGGCTGTGGTGTTGTTTTGTTCACTAGGCTGTTTTCTGTTTTCAGTCATTGAAAAATCACAAGAGCAAATTTTGGGAAACGGTTCTTATGAGCCTGAAATCCGGCTCAAACCAGGTTAATGTCGCGTGGATTCCATCCGCATTTATCATCTGCATGAGTTTAGTTATGGCACTGAGGGGAATGCGGATCCTCGTGGCTCGCGCCGGTGATGTCCTCAGGCCACACAGAAAGAAACACTGTATGCCAGCTGAACTTATAAGTGCAGCAGCACACGCTTCCCAAGGTCCTGTTACTGCCAGTCGCAGAACGTTACAGAACATAACACAATATTACATTACACGCCTCTGGCACAGCCTCTGCATGAAACCAAGTACGTACACGCGTGTGAGTGCATTTAAAAGAGCAAACACACAGCCTCTTATCCAGAGTACTGCACAAAGTCAAGCACACACATGTGAGTGCATTTACAAGAGCAAACACACAGCCTCTTATCCAGAGCACTGCGCAAAGTCAAGCACACACATGTGAGTGCATTTACAAGAGCAAACACACAGCCTCTTATCCAGAGCACTGCGCAAAGTCAAGCACACACATGTGAGTGCATTTAAAAGAGCAAACATCACTGCAGATAAATCACGCTAACACTCTCAACCAGATATAGGCCCACTTCTGCATAGCAGAGGAACTTCTGTGGTGTACATACATGGATCTGGTAGCACACACATTCCCTACACATATGTAACCTTGGGTGATCCCGGAGCAAACACGAATTTGATGGCACGCTAGGTTGTGCGATCACAGGCGTATTAACCAATCACGTGAGGCTTACCGACCTGCTGTGCGCTGGTTAAATGTGTCCAACCCGCACATTACCCCTAGGCTTGACTTTCAAGTGCCTCTAATCTCCCGCTGACTCTGTGACTTTTATTTCATACATTTCATTTCAATATCTGATATGTATTTATGAAATGCATAAGTATGAGGGGATATGAGATATATATCGGGATGAAGCTCCAGACGCCTCTCTCCTTCTGGAAGATTATGACAATAACAGGACAGAAACTCAGGGCTCAATCCTCTGATCAATTACTGATAAACAAAAAGTAGCATTTTTTTCTTACCTTCCATACTGCTCAGTGGATGAATTTGCTTAACAAACACAGGTTGAACCATAGAGGAGTCTACATTACATTGCGGCCATTTAACGGACGCTCTTATCCAGAGTAATTTACACAACTTTTTCATTTTTTATGTTGTTTTTTTAACTGTTTTTTTTTTTTTTACTGCTAATCTAATGCTAGCTGCTCAGACAAACTACACACGGGCAACAGACGCAACACAGACTAAAATTAACACAGCATGGAGGCAGGCTCACTTGTAAAACGGATCGGTCGTAACACCAAATTTTTAATTCCAGTCTGACTTGGCCCTAAATTAGTTAAATTCAAGGTGTTAAACAAACCCGATTTACAACCGGCATCACTCCCCCCGACTATTCTATAAGTAGACATTCCGTTCCCACACTCTCTACAGCAACAGGAAGTTACCGTAACTAGGATACACAGACAGTGGCTAAACTATGGTACCTGTGAACACTTTCAAGGCAGACTGCAAGACAACAGAGTTCGAAAAAAATCAGTCAAATGTATTTTTCTATGTCCTGCCACATTAGTAAACAGTAATAGATCGTTTGATAGCTAGTATTAAAGTTAGCAAGCTACACCACAACAGAGAAATCTTGAATTTAATCAGGCGTAGAATCTCAATCACGGATACAGATCTTTGTTAGTTTAATTAGTTCCCATTTAGTTCGGTGGTCTCAATCTCTAAATTGCCATCACTGAGTTTACTCACCTTTGACATAACCGTCCCATTTCTTCCGATAGGCCAAGTCCATGTAGACCTCGGTACACAGCTCCGGACCGCAGGAGGGAAGAACGCCGAAGACTTTGTACTCATAAAGACCAGTTTCCTGCATAATCGCATTAAATGACTGTTTTAAGCTTGCGTTTGGGTATTAAAGCACACATTTGAGGCAAACTTAAAGCTTAAAGGCTTCAAGGAGATTTCGGTATCGAAATTGTGAAATTTCAAAGCAGCAACGTACGCTAACATTTATGTTGTGCAACAATGATTTACTTTACAAAAAGAAAGAAGAAAAAAAGAACACCATTGTAGCCTACACAGTGAAGAGCAGCGCGAATTCGTATTTTGGTGAGGGCCGGTTTTATTTGACGATGTTCCTTTAAATGATCATGGCGACACACTGCGGACAGTTTCCGCATTCTGTAGATTTGATTACACTGACAGCCTTTAAATCGAATTACACGGAAAGCACGAACCAGGATTTATCACAAATCTGTTTTTATTTAAATGCGTGCCATTCATTTTATACTACATGCTAATCCTTGTATTTGCTGTCAGCGTACCAAATGCAAAACGTAGACGCAGTAGCTATGGTTTGCAGTACTCAGATTAGTCTATCAGTGACAGAAAGCAAATATCCTCACACTGAACGAAAGGTAAACAGTATCATTTGCTCTGTCGGATGCGGATACATCGCTTTCAGCGTGTGTTCAGTGAGATGGAGAATTAAAAAGTTTCGCCTCGGTGACGCGGTTTGCCAGGATCCGCATACGAGTGGATACGAGCCCTTACCGAAAGTCGCAACTTTCGATTTTTACCTTGTTATGCTGCCGATAGATTTTAACCCCCATGGTTTCTGTAAACAGCTCCCATCCTTCCACCTGGGGGTCGTCCAGCTCTTTCCAAGCCTCCTGAAACTGTTCGTCACTGAATTGCAGCGACATTTCTACAGCCCTTCCTGGACGCCGTCCCTCGGGCAGACAGGCGAAATTCACGGAAACTGCGGCAGCGACGCGCGCCTGCCTAACGTGGAACGTCAACCGCTGGAAGCTGGAAATTCTGGCTAAGCTGCTCAGTTCTAAACGTTTATATATGCGGCCACAGTACGCCTAACCTAGTGGCAAATTCCAGCTTAGTTTTAAGCTGGTCCAGCTGGTTTGAAGCTGGTTTGGAAATGATCAAGCAGGCAACAAGATGGTTGAGCTGGCAACCATGCTGGCAAAACCATGTCCAGCTGGTTGGCCAGCTTGGTACAGACAACAGACCCTCATCAAACTCAAGATGGTATCCATCCCGCTGGAGCAAAAGCAGGTTCTAGTTATATCCCTCCATCTTAGGTCAACTATCTAAACTGCAGTACAATAATAATAATAACAATAATAATGACATAATAAACTATACACCCATAGTCACAATAATGCAATAACATTAATTGCTCTTTTCTGCAATTGAAATCTGAAGTCTAGAAATTGTGCTCTTGTGATATTTGCTTACCACATTAAAGGCACTTATTGGTCACTTAGGCTGAAAGCACCGCCAAATAATGGACATTTTTCATTGCATTTCATCTTTCGCACCGCTGTTACAGCTTGATCCTGGGGGAGGGAGAGAGAGAGAGAGAGACAGAGGTGGGGCAGGTGGGACACATATACACACACACACCTGACTTGGAGCCATTTTTTATCACTCAATACAATGGAGAGCAGTAAGTGAATCTGCATTGCGTTGAGTTCAGCAGCTGAGGCCTGCTGTGTGTCCACTGAGGTCAGCACCTCCCATTCCGTTCAGTGATCCCCACAGAGCACGTAAAGCATACAGCCCTCATCACATGACCTGGCAGTAGCCCCTTCTCAAGATGCAACACTCTATGTATGTGTGAGTAGGGCGGGTCTAGAATACTCAATGCTGTACGACTGGATGATGCAAGACACAAAAATGTAACAGGAAACCAGGAGACAAAAGGGCTGGGCCCTCACACCTCTTCTCCTTCCTTCTAAAATCACATTTCTGAACTGTATCGCATTAGTAGGTAAACCCACCCAACCCCCACCCCAGCCCCCCAGGAACTCACATCCAAATCTCCCCCAACAATGCACATCCAACCCCCCCCTCCCGACAACCAACACCCAAACCCCGACCAAACAACTGACAACCAACACCCCCCCCCTCCAAACCCCACATCCAAATCCCTCTAGCTGTTGAATGGTGAGCTTTGTTAGGGTTGGAGTGAAAACCTGCAGGGTGCTAGGGTTGGGAAGGCCTGGATTTAAAAACCAGAAATTCAGAGCTTAAAGAAGGCAGTGTGAGATGGACCAGGGATGAACTGGCAGCCTTTGGACTCTCTCTCTGCTCCAGCTCCCACACGCAGGTAACGGTGGACAAAGCTCTCCGTTAGATTCTGAGTACAGTTCAACTTAATGTGCAGACTACAAAAAAAAAAAAAGGAACATGGTGATTTATGTTGGGACAGACCCATGGATGGTTTGGGTGGGCTGTTCCTTAGTCTGCTGAGAACGCAAGAAGATAAAAATTGTATGACGCCAGGAACTGGCCACTCAATCAATCTCGGCTTGTTGCTGGGTTACTGCCAAACTGGGGCGGGGCGTGCTGGAGAACGGAGAGCGAGGGAGGGGCTAATGCGGGTCCTGTCACACGGCAGGAGAAGAAACACGTAAATTAAATTACACATGCATCCCATCATCCCTTGCATCTGTCAAACATAACACTGCATGAGCTGCATGCCCTACGCTAGCGCTGGAACACAGCAGGTCTTCTGTGCTTAAAAAACTTCAATTCCCTATGTGAAGGTATAGTACGTTCACTCATTAAGTTCTAAAATTTTCATTTCCAACTACACTGTCTTTTCCTGATGACAGAACTGCCCGGCATATGTTCTGCAATCCGCTTCTTTCATTCTGTTAAAAATTTTAAGAACCTGCCAAACCTGCAACCGTTGTGGAGACCGACTAGACTGAGCATCTTAAGTCTTCCTTTGTCATGTTTAATTTTGATACACGGTAACAATTTAATCACCATTCTTTATTCCCTCTTCTTGTAGAGTGTTTATAGCTACCTGACCACAGTGTCTGGATCGAAGTAAAGTGTGATATATGGCAACCAAGTACTATTTTTTTTACTGAGAAATAATGATTCTAAAGTTAGTTCCCACATGCAGAAATTTTAATCTGCAAAGTTGTTTGCCAAGTTCTTGTTCTTAAATCTTCGCAATATATTTTTGTATCTTCCAAACAAATGTGCTAAATCACAGTGTAAAGATTTGTCATCCAGGTACAAGCCTATGACGGAATCTAGCTGGAACCAGGTTCAGCCAGCTGGATACCATCTGGAAATTGGTGATGATCTGTTGTCTGTACCAAGCTGGTCCACCAGCTGGACACGTTCCTACCAGCATGGTTGCCATCTCAACCATCTTGTCGCCAGCCTACCCATCTCCAGACCACCTTCAAAACAGGCTGGAACCAAGCTGGAATTTCCACTAGGACCATGATATTCAGATATCAGTTTAAGACTCACATGTTGGGCTTACATACATCCTGTGCCAGGCCAGAGCGTTAAACTGTCTCTGAGTGCGTGTTTGTGTGTGTGAGATGTGTTCCCAGCTAAGAAAACTCCCCTGTGAGTCACGGAGACCTTTCAGACCCCCCCCCCCCCTTTCAGTATAATGGGAGTACAAGTCTCTCCTCAAGGAAGCGCGTGAGCCAGACACCCGATGAATGAGACTCGAATTCCAACTCCTCGCGCAGCCAACGCGAGTGTACACTGACACTGCAGGGAAGCGAGGAGCCTCTTCAGGTCCGAGAGATTTACTGTAGACTTTTTGTGTTGTACTACCGTACACTATCCGTTTTTTTCTCGTTTCAAAACATCAAAACGTGTATTTGTTTTGAACAGGCTAGAAAACGCATTATTTAAAAACACTTGGTAAATCTGTTACTCTCCTACTCGAGAGGACGATGGGCACAAGTCTTCAAGTCAGAAAGCTCGCGCAAGAACAGAGAACACAAGCGTAAGGTAAGTCTTTTCTGCGCTAAAATCGCGTAAGTCCGAGTAAACAACAAAGGGATCTTATTTGATCTGAGCGACGTGCGTGGTTACAGCCGTTGTTGCAAACGTAAACACGGTCAGCATACATGTACACTTTGCTTCTAACATCCAACTGTCTTATAAAGCTAACTTCACTTTATTACGTATGTCGTAATGTTAAAGTACATTTACTATCGCCAGCACTTTTTGGAACGTCTTTGAGTAAAAACAGCGATTACAACCACTTTAAAACGTATTATATGATTTGATTCGTAATTGTTTACTCTCCTTTCGAAGAAAATGACAAAACACACCGCAGGGTTTAATGTTTTTTTAATTTAACCTTTTTTTTTAATGATCCATAGCTATGTTCTGAAATTTTTTCTACGTTAATATAAGCACTCGTATCCAAGAGGATCCTTTTCTAATCTCATACATCGGATCAGCTGTGTTCGGGGTTTGGGAAATGGTGCACTTGAAGCGTGTAAAATTCAGTAGAGTCATATGTACGTCAGCTCATTTCAGAAGTTATCAATGATTACGCGGACCCACAGTTCGAACCGTCATCCCCACACCGCCACCCCGTTCCAAAGCTGGGGTTGACAAAACAAAGAAAAGGGAAACGCTATCAAGTACTATTCTGGAAGCAGCACCAAAGACAATTAGACATAACGTGTGTGTCCAATGCCAACAAAAACAAAGTATTATCATAGAAGGTAGCCAAGACTAGTTCTCTCTCTCTCACACACACACACACACTCTCGCTCTCTCTCACCGACCATAGTGGAATGCCAACATGCAGTTCTGAGAAGGTCAATCTGTAATTGACTGGCGAGTTTACAAGTGTTATTTACCACTTCATGAGATCTCTGACTCTACTGGTTGCTTTAGCCCTTTTGATGCAGCCAAGCCAATGGCCTGGAGCAGGACTAATGACCCTTTACCCTGTGAAATGACTTCCTATTAGAGCATTTACCCATTTGCATGGAATCCATTCTGCAGCAAGATGTCTTACAGAAGCAGCTGAGCTCAAGGACCTGGCTGAGAGGTACAGCTGTAGCACCCCAGCTGGGAATTGAACCCACAACCCCCAAATCTAAACCATAACCTTTACGCCCTGCAGACTCAGTAGCCTATTTTGCTACATAGCTGCCCCACACCAAGCTGGGTTAAATTAAAATATTGCCAATTCAGCACATCCAGGGACGCCCCTATAGATATTGTACAAATGAACAGAAAATAACTGATTTTAACACCCTTGTTTTTATTCTACAGATTCCGAACCATGAGCCGATCAGCCCACTGAAGGCCGCAGTGACTCGGACCCGACCGCGCCGCGGCGCAGCGCCATGACGGAGCTGAGAGACGGTGAGCTGAAGGCGGCGGCGGGCGCGGCACCGGACACGCCGCGCGCGGAGAAGCCGCGGGACGGCCGCGGGGAGCGCACGGTGACGATGGCGGACGCCCCGCTGGTGAGCGAGGTCCAGCTGACGGCAGCGACGGGCGGGGCGGAGCTGTCCTGCTACCGCTGCACGGTGCCGTTCGGCGTGGTGGTGCTGATCGCCGGCCTGGTGGTCACCGCCGTGGCCTACGCCTTCAACACGCACGGCTCCACCATCTCCGTGCTGGGCCTGGTGCTGCTGTCCGCCGGCCTGCTGCTGCTGGCCGCCAGCGCCGCCTGCTGGAAGGTCCGCCGCCAGCGCCAGAAAGAGCGCCGCAGGGAGAGCCAGGCCGCCCTGGTGGCCACGCGGGGAAGCGCGTTTGTGTAGGCCAGAGACAGGCCGCCCTGGTGGCCACGCGGGGAAGCGCGTTTGTGTGAGCGAGAGGCCCCAGCAGGGGTGAACAGGGGATGCCTGGAGTGCGTTCCAACATGGGTGCATTCCAATCCCTTATTTTATTCGTCCTTTGTCTCCGAGGTCCTTGACTGACCCGGAAATTGATCAAGGTGCGCCATCTTTGAGGACATTCTAACCCGTTAAATGCTCCTTCAAGGAGCTAGAAGCTAGGAGGCTCCATAAGAATTATTCAGCAAGGAAACACGAGTGCATCCTTTGGACCTCAGTGACACAAAGCCATTAATCTATTAATATCCAGTGTTCTCCGTTGCCGTGGCGTCTCCCTGGAGACCATTAACGGCTTTGCCCTCAAACATTCGGGCCGCGTCGAAGTGACGGACGCAAGGCTGGCAGAAGCGATGGTGATGAAGACGAACAGCCAGGCGCCAGCCGGAGGGGGAAGAAAATGGCTTATTAATGACCTTTAATGTGGGAATAATTCAATTTGGACGACTAAGCAACGAAGACAGACCCGGCGGAGATGAGAACCAGGCGGAGGAGTCTCCTTTCACTGCCACCACAGAAGAAGAGCTCTCTCGGTTAGCCTGGTGCTCAGACGCTGCGCTGCACAGGAGTGACTCTGGAAATGAGAGACACGTTTTAACATGTTACCCAGAAAACCCTGTGTATCCGGTATGGACATTTGTTTTGAAATTGTACTTGCTAATATCCAGTATTAGATAAATCAAACGCAGGTCTGAGATACATGATAAATGTATATCACACATCTCATTTATGTGACTGAAGGAAAAACAGTAAATATTACAGGATTACTACACTATAAAAATAGTGTATATTTCATTGACTTCTTCTGTTTATTGCTGCACATGCTTTGCCCAGCAAGCATTGATATTCAGAGCAGCCACCTTGTCACTGTGGGATTTAAACTGGCAACCTTGTCGTTATCTAGAGGTTCAGTTCTGTGACTATGATTTTTTAATAAAAGCATCTGCTGTTGCGGCAAATTTCATGAAAAATCGTTGGTACAATACTTCATGAAGCCTGTATTATCTGTGTACTGACAATGTGCAGTGTATCTGACTGGAAAGGAATTACATTACAATTGTTCACTGAATCGAGCCACAATGTTGTTCATGGGAATGGTAGTGTTAATTTTAAATGTATTTTTTAAAACGTATTATGGACCTCAAATTTTAAGTGTTTGATCAGTAATATGAGGAATAGTTTGTATGAATCTCAGGACCCCCATATGAACACGCAGGGCACATGGGGTTTTATGGGGTACTATAGTACTCCCACGGGCGGATCAAAGCCTACCACAAAATGGTTCAACCTGAACTTTCAAAAGCAAACTGAAGATAGTGTTACCGTTTCTTTCAGCCAGAAATAAAAAAGGTTTAATCTGCTACTTCATGGGAAGATTGAATTAGACAAACTGGGAATGGAATTACATAAAATTTAAACGAATTCCTATTTGTTTTACTCAAATGTGAAAACACTTAAACAGATTATGAAGTATATCCATCCATTATCTACACCCGCTTATCCAGGGTCGCAGAGGGTGCTGGAGCCTATCCCAGCATGCAGTGGATTACACCCAAGATAGGCCGCCAGTCTATCGCAGGGCACACACACCAATCGCTCACACACTCATACTTATGGGCAATTTGAAGTCTCCAGTTAGCCTACCTGCATGTCTTTGGACTGTCGTATGAAACCCATGCGGACACAGGGGGAACATGCAAACTCCACACAGAAAGGCCCAAGCCGAGATTCGAACCCACAACCTTCTTGCTGTGAGGCTACCCCCAGCACCACCGTGCTGCCCTATTATGAATTACACTAATGGCTATCAGCCAGACTTAATGGTTTTAGATTAAATAACGAAGACGGTGTCAATAACACCAAAGATGTGCAGAGACATTCTTACTGCATGTGCAGTTTTCTCATCAAATGTATTGAATGATTTTGGCCACTAATGAAATGCATTTGAAGACAGAAATGCACTAAACCTGCATGAAATCAGCCGCATCAGCAGGAAATCATGGAGGGTCTTTCCTGTGAGTCCCGGTGAGAGGCAGGAGAGTCGTTGCGTTTGAATAACTTCAGTTATAAATACCTCAGTCTGCGCCGGGCGGTTATTTTTATAGGAGGCGTCTGCGTCGACGTGCGTCACCATGACACCAGACACTGATGGAGGGATTCGCTTGCGTCAGAGGGGGGGGGGGGACCCCAGGCGAACGCCGCGGCGTTGGGGGGGGGGGGGGGGGGCTAACTTTATCGCCGGCGAGGTGAAGTGCATCGCTGGGACGAGCCGTCTTGTCGTCCTGACACCGGACTCCGCGGTGTGGTGTTAATCCCTAAAACATGGACACAGAGGGCTGCCCCCAAGCAACCAATCACCCCCCCCCCCCAAGCAACCACTCACCCCCCCCCCCCCAAGCAACCACTCACCCCCCCCCCCCAAGCAACCACTCACCCCCCCCCAAGCAACCACTCACCCCCCCCCCCAAGCAACCACTCACCCCCCCCCAAGCAACCACTCACCCCCCCCCCCAAGCAACCACTCACCCCCCCCCCCCCGAGCAACCGCTCACCCCCCCCAAGCAACCACTCACCCCCCCCGAGCAACCGCTCACCCCCCCCCCCCCGAGCAACCGCTCACCCCCCCCAAGCAACCACTCACCCCCCCCGAGCAACCGCTCACCCCCCCCCCCCCCCCGAGCAACCGCTCACCCCCCCCAAGCAACCACTCACCCCCCCCGAGCAACCGCTCACCCCCCCCCCCCCCCCCCGAGCAACCGCTCACCCCCCCCAAGCAACCACCCACCCCCCCCCCCCCCCCGAGCAACCGCTCACTCCCCCAAGCAACCACTCACCCCCCCCCCGAGCAACCGCTCACCCCCCCAAGCAACCACTCACCCCCCCCCCCCGAGCAACCGCTCACCCCCCCAAGCAACCATTCACCACCCCGAGCAACCGCTCACCCCCCCCAAGCAACCACTCACCCCCCCCCAAGGAACCGCTCACTCCCCCAAGCAACCGCTCTCCAATTGCCCGCCCACCAATCGCATGGTCAGAACTCCTTGAAATTCAGTTAAAGCTCCGCCCCTTTGTACAGATATCGGCCCCATGGCCTGTACTGAGCACGCTCATGCCTACAGCAACACCACCCTGTACCCGCAGCAGCAACACCACCCTCAACACCGCCCTGTACCCGCAGCAGCACCACCCTCAACACCGCCCTGTACCCACAGCAACATCACCCAGCAACACCGCCCTGTAGCCGCAGCAACACCACCCTCAACACCGCCCTGTAGCCGCAGCAACACCACCCTCAACACCGCCCTGTACCCGCAGCAGCAACACCACCCTCAACACCGCCCTGTACCCGCAGCAGCACCACCCTCAACACCGCCCTGTACCCGCAGCAGCAACACCACCCTCAACACCACCCTCAACACCGCCCTGTACCCGCGGCAGCAACACCATCACGAGCGATGGCGCCGGCCGCCTCGAACCCGGGCCGAGCGCAATCAGGAGCGGTCCCGTTTGGGCCGCGAGCAGCGGGGCGCGGACCCCAGCCGCGCACGCTTCCGTCTGCGCGCGCAGAAAGGCCGCCGTCGCAGAACAGGCCTGGTGTTACAGCCGTCCGGACGGCGCCGCAGATCGAGCGTTTGATCAGCCTGCCACGCCCGAGCGTTCGCTCAGGAGGAGCAGGACACGGGTCTTTCAAGATGAAATATTCAGGCCAAAAGGTCAAAGGTCAGGAAGTCACTTTCAGTTTCCAGCTGTCTCTTAAAGACCAGCCATTAAACTCTTCCTGTATGTTTTTCCTATAAAGAATCGTCCTCATTAAGATTTATACATTCTCCTCTATGATCTACTTTGTATCTATTTTTGTCAACTCTTTAACTGAAAGAAATCAAGAAGGGAGTGCTTTGCCTCGACAGGAAGCTTTTCACAATCAGTCGAATTAAAAAACCCATTTGTATCAGTGTACAATAAAAAGTGATGATTTCCAAAACACAAAATTGCAATTTTTTTTCTTTCAATCCGATCATGGATGCACAACACAAGCATCGCTAAGACACTTAGCCACCCTCGCGCTAGTCATTAACTCGGCAGGATAAAATCTAGGACACTCACGGCACAAAAGCAAGAATGATATACTGATGACTCAGCTGATCACATTATCGTTGATGACATGACAGGCACAGAATCTATATAATGACAGTACAACTGGTCCACACCATAAAACAAAAACATAAAGCAAATTGGTGGTTTCAGTTTTCTTTTCTGTAGCATGTCTTTATATGGTAGCGCGTGTAGCCTAGCGCGTTCATACGGTAACTCTCACAGCCTCCCGCCTTTAGAAAGCGCTAACGGCTGACAGAAAACATCTGTTTATTGTTGCCGCGTTATGTAAATAATCGCTTGTTTTTTATTGGCTGTTGGCAGCCTCTCGCGCCCGCTTGCGTAACACAGCCAATAAGACCCTGACAAACGTGTATAAACTGCTTCATGTCCTTTCGCAGCTTGTGAGGCGTTTCCAAAACAATTCTAATTGCAACAAGACAGGGACACACCACTCACTGCCCAACCTAATGTGTTATGCTGAGGAACAAGTACAGCTAGGATACAAATTTAAAAACGTTCTACAGACACTGAACCATGCCTGTTCTTACTCTTGTTTTCACCAAATATTCATGAATGTGCAAATAAAATAAAATATATATATATTTAAAAAATAAAAACAGGTTCAATAAGTAATTGAAGAGGACTGTAGTCTTGTTTCCATAAATTAGTAAACCGTAAACAGAAAAGAAGACGATGCTGCCACACCCAGGTTTCTCAGCAGTGGACACACGTATAAGCCATCACGGCGTCAGCAGTGACATCACGCAGTCAGCAGTGGACACACATCTATGCCACCACGGCGTCAGCAGTGACATCACGCAGTCAGCAGTGGACACACATCTATGCCATCACGGCGTCAGCAGTGACATCACGCAGTCAGCAGTGGACACACATCTATGCCATCACGGCGTCAGCAGTGACATCACGCAGTCAGCAGTGGACACACGTCTATGACATCACGGCATCAGCAGTGACATCGCTCAGGAGGTAAGACCGATTGTCTGGCAGTCGGAGGGTTGCCGGTTCAAACCCCGCCCTGGGCGTGTCGAAGTGTCCTTGAGCAAGACACCTAACCCCTAACCCCTAACTGCTCTGGCGAATGAGAGGCATCAATTGTAAAGCGCTTTGGATAAAAGCGCTATATAAATGCAGTCCATTTACCATTTACCATTTACATCACGCAGTCAGCAGTGGACACACGTCTAAGCCATCACGCAGTCAGCAGTGACATCACGCAGTCAGCAGCACACACGTCTATGACATCACACAGTCAGCAGTGACATCACCCAGTCGGCAGTGACATCACCCAGCCAGCAGTGAACACACTCGCGAGCTTTCTGCAGATCAACGTCCATGAGTCCTCTGCCACGATTAACCAGGGACCCTAACAGATTAGAGCGGGATAATCCTTCAAAGAATACCTTTGAGTTCGGCTGAATGAACCGGGTTCGGGCAACAAAATCCCTTTCAGGAGGATCGTTTTAAGCAGCTCTTGCATCACAGCTTAAGAATGACTCATTTGCTCCTGGATATGAATTTCATTGCAGAGAAAAAGCAATGTCTTGACTGAGATCACTGGGTGTATTTGGGGTATATCAAGGTCATTCACATGTAAACCATGAACTGTTCTCAGATGCATCAAACAACTTGAAACAAGTTCAGTTTTCGCCTAAACTATAACAAGCAATTATTTAATCAGAATTAGACCCTGGGAAAGCGCTTAGCTAATCTATGAAATGCATACTAAGTCACCATAACTCACCATAAGGACACTTCATACGCTTGGCTTGCCCAAACAAAACACTTTCCTTCCATGATATAACCCCTAGGTGGCTTTCAAAATAGTTGTCGCACAGTAATCAGTGAAGTAGTCATCACTTCATTTTACAGCGTTCTGTCACATCCAAGTGAATAATTGTGGTGAGAAATATCAGCTCCAAATACTGTAAAACAACATGCCCTCCTACCCAACGAGTCAGATATCAAATCCTTCTTTTATTTTGTTTTTCTGCAAGACCAAAATGAGATCATGAGAATGGAGTGAAACATTTGACAGTGTTCCAATTTTCAAAGGTTTCCCTCTCTCTCTTTCTCTCTCAAAAAACCCCCCAAATTTAAACCTTAATTTGGGCTCAGTACGATCTCAATAAGAGTTCTCGTATTTTGTCATAAACAACTCACTAGACGTACTGTGCACGATCACAGGCGAACCTCGCTCTGAGAGGAACACAAGGTCTCAAACGATAAACTCGGAATAAACATTCAAACGCAATTCCAGGGTTATCCAATCTCACACTCGTGATGCTCTGATATCTTTAATGACACTGCCCGCCTTGAATCACACATTCATCTGTACAGCGTAGCACTGGCAGCTTTGCCCAGTATTATAAGTGCAGTTATATTAAACCCCAGGATGGGCGCTGGTGTTTTGGGCAAGGCCACGCTTCTCTGGAGCAGGGCCAGACTACACTAAACAGCATCGGGGAGAGGCGGTGTTGCACAATTCGAGGTTCACTGCTCAGGAACAGGCTGTGTGATCCTGAAAAACCTCCATGACACATCCCACATCTGCTCTCTCCATCGCCGTCGGATGACGACAGACATCTGCTCCCAGACCGCAGGCAAACGGGGGCTGAGATTTGGAGGGAGGGAGCCGTGGTGGGACCTGGGATCGCACGGCCTCTGACGACAATCGCACACGCACTTCAGACCACTCGGGGAGCGAACGGTCAGGGGTGCGATGAGGTAACCCCCCTCCTGCGCCGGGCCCCCACACAACAGCGTGGAGCAGATAAAGCATTTTGAAGACCGTCTGTAGACAGAGGGGCCCACGAGTCACTAGGCCTCATTTAACTCCTCTCCCCCGGTGGGTACTTGGGCTTTCACTCGTTTTTCATTTGAACTGTATTTATTTATTTTAATTTATTCATTGTACAATGGTTGAAATTTATTGTCAAAACCATCATTGTTTGCTGGCCAATTCGAATGACTTTAGGTTAGTTGGTTTCAGCAAAATAAAAATTTTGTTCAATTAGATGTCATAAGCAGAGGTGCTGTATCTGGGGGGGGAGTGATTCCATGGGTCCTGACTGACAGTGGCACAGTGTTAAAAAGGAATGTCCAGCCATTCCAGATGTCCCATAATTCTTAACAATTAAAACAGCATTAAGAAAAATTACTGAACTTTCAAAGCAACAGTGCTGTATGTTAACTGACAGGAGATTGAGAAAATTCTTATTTTATCCTGCAGGTGCCGCTGTTTCACCCATTCTGTGAAGTGTATTTATTTTCTGTTAATATTTAACTGATGACTGCCCTCTATTGGTAGATTTTCATATTTAAGAACCGATTTTCTTACTTTCACCACTAGATTAATATACGTTGTTTTTCTCTCTCCCGACTTTCAACAAAAACTTGTTAATGATTAATCGATATACTGCCACTGAAGTTAATCATGCAACACATATTTCAAATTTAATTAAAAAAAATATATATTGGTATATATTCCATGCCAAAAAAAAGATGCATGTTATTTTATGATATATAGTGTGCATGGACATCATACAGTATCTTTAGCCAAGTATCTGTTTTTGCTGAACTACATACAGGAAGTCCTTTTATTAGTACACATCTCCCAAGCCCATTAAAGTCTTAGTACTGAGAGCAGAACTGAAACCGTAACGTCTCTCTGCTAACCTTCTCTCTCCTTCAGACCTGTGGGGGGGGGGGGGGGGGGGGGGGCTCATGTTCCTGCTGCCCAGGTGTGCCTCTAGTGAAAAATAAACTGAAAATTGCATTCTCCCCAACTCCCCCCGACTGCTAATCTCTGTTTAGCCAGATGGCTCACTCCTTCTTAGCTCACAATCAAGATCAGCATTACATCACATGCACACACACACTCACACAGTTCCGCATGCACTCACACACACACACACACAGATACGCATGCCCACACACACACACAGATGCACATGCGCACACACGCGTACACAGATTCTCATGCACATGCACTCACACACACACACACACACACACACACACACACACATGCCCTCACACACACACAGATACGCAAGCCCTCTCACTCTCTCACACACACACACACACACACACACACTCACACACTCACACACTCACACACACACACACACACACACACACACACACACACACACACACACACACACACACACACACACACAGATACGCATGAAGTCACACACACACACAGATACGCATGCGCACACACTCACGCACAGGGTCATACTCCACAGGCAGAGCAATGCTCCCTTCTCCTTCTGCACTCTCTCCGGTCAGGTTAAGTTTACTCAGTTTTAAAAAATAAAAGTCTGGGAATATGTTTGGTTGGTACCAGGCTCAGACCTGGTCATTCTTCATTCAGAATTTTAAATGCATAATGTGTCCAAACAAACATATTATTTGGGTTTATTGATTGATTATTGCAGTGTATATCCCAGTTGCCCTTAAAATCCTTTGCACAGAGGTCACGAAGAACCACCATGACTGTACCTCCTGGGAAATGGGCAGATCTGATTGACTGTCAACAGAAGCAAATCTGATTGGTTCTCCGAATTAGGTTCAGGGACAGCAGCAGCTCAGATTTGCTCTGATTAGATTGGATGTGGTCCACAGTAAATATGATCCTTTCCCCTTTTCCCAATTTTTCCAGCTTCACAGAGTCACCTCCCCCCGCCCTGCACACTGGTGCAAGTGTCAGAATTCAAAATGGCAGCTTAAGTCCTTAATGCCGTCAGCGCAGCGCTGTCTGTCACTGGCTGCGGAGGTTCGAGGCTGGAGGAGTGGCGGTGAGGGATTAGAGTATATTTACCACAAAGCCAGGCGTCCGTCCTGCCCAGGACCAGCTTCAGAGAGACCTGCTGTCACCAGCCAGCTCACTGACCACCCGATCCAAGCAGGCGACGGACGTGCCTTCAGCCCGGCCCCCCCGGCCCCCCACCTACCGGCCCGCCCCCCAGGGAGTGTGCGGAATGCAACCGTCGCCATGGGATTCATGGAATTTTACCTGGAGATCGACCCTGTGACTCTGAACCTGATCATCCTGGTGGCCAGCTACGTTATCCTGCTCCTCGTCTTCCTCATCTCCTGCATCCTGTACGACTGCCGGGGCAAGGACCCGAGCAAGGAGTACGCCCCCGACCCGGCGCCCGCGCCCCAGCCCTCGCCCATCCGCCTGGTGGTGATGCAGAGCTCGCCGGCGCCGCCCCGCTGGGAGCAGGCCAAGATGGCGGCCGCCTACGAGCCCCCGGGCGCCAGCCCGCCGGAGAGGAAGAGCACGCTGGTCTGAGCGGCGGGGAGCGGGGGAGGGGCGTCGGCTTTCTCTCAGAAGCACGCGTCACTGCAACGTCTCAGCGCTCCCTTCCTTCCTCTTTTCTCACTTCGTTCGTTCTTCCTTTTTTATTGTTTTCACGGTCGATTTCTGGTCAGACGGGACTCTCCGCCTCTGTTTGGACAATGCTGACCTTTGACCTGAGGAGGACGAGGCTGAAGAGGTGAGTAAAGCGAGCGGGCAGGTGGGGGTCCCTCCTCTCCAAACCCCCTCTCTGTTTATCTTTGGCCAGGCGCCGCTAAGTGACCGACGTGCGAGCCGCTTCTGCTGAAATTCTGGGCTTTTCTGGGGGGGGGGGGGGGGGGGGCTGAGGGGGAAAGGTGAGCAGCAACTCACCTAAAAAATAAAAAAAAAAACGAATTTATTGAGCTGCTTCTCACCTGTATAAGGACTTCTTCCTTTCCCCCCGCTGCAAAACAATTCCTCCAAACCGACCACACTTACATGCACTCCACGTGCAAAGTCTTTTTACCTTCGGCTTGTCGTTGGGAGGTTTTTAAAGTAATATACTAAAGCCAAAATGTTTGGTAATATTTCACAATGCAAAACAAAAATGTGGCTGGTCACACAGGCTCTGATATGCAGCTCTAGAACCGCTCAGAAGATAAGAGAAGCGCTGCTTGTTTATTCATTTTTGTGGGGGGGGGGGGGGGGGTAGATGACTCCTTGAGTTACTCCCTAGACAGTGAGTTTATTTACCCCCGGTTAATCGAGCCAGGTGTTGAGCTGCGCGTTCGGTTCATTAAACTGGATGAAGCGGAAGGACAGACGGGCCAGCGGAGTCCGTCGCGGTGCCGAAATCGGCCGGAGGCTCTCTGCGGATCGCCTTTCGCCCCCTTACACGTGGCAGCGCGGCGTGACCTTCGCCCCCGGGCTGAAAGACGAACCCGAGCGCAGCCCCGCGATTCGCCGGGAACGTTTCGGCAGCACGGCCCGACCGGGCGTCCGGTTACAGGCACGAGCGCGAGGCGGAGATCCCCGGGGTTCGAGGTGAAAGCTCAAGACGAAACCGTTCGGGACACGCATGCACTCCGCACAGCAGCTGGGAAACACCGCACACACTCCGCACAGCAGCTGGGAAACACCGCACACACTCCACACAGCAGCTGGGAAGCACCGCACACACGCCGCACACACTCCGCACAGCAGCTGGGAAGCACCGCACACACTCCGCACACACTCCGCACAGCAGCTGGGAAGCACCGCACACACTCCGCACACACTCCGCACAGCAGCTGGGAAACACCGCACACACTCCGCACACACTCCGCACAGCTGGGAAGCACCGCACACACTCCGCACAGCAGCTGGGAAACACCGCACACACGCCTCACAGCAGCTGGGAAACACTGCACACACGCTGCACAGCAGCTGGGAAGCACCGCACACACTCCGCACACACTCCGCACAGCAGCTGGGAAGCACCGCACACACTCCGCACACACGTCGCACAGCAGCTGGGAAACACCGCACACACTCCGCACAGCAGCTGGGAAGCACCGCACACACTCCGCACAGCAGCTGGGAAACACCGCACACACGCCGCACACACTCCGCACAGTAGCTGGGAAACACCGCACACACGCCGCACACACTCCGCACAGTAGCTGGGAAACACCGCACACACTCCACACAGCAGCTGGGAAACACCACACACACTCCGCACAGCAGCTGGGAAACACCGCAACGCCAGAGATATTCTGGATGATGTCACAAACATCACAGCTCCTGTGTGACTTCCAGTCCACTCCTATGTTAGCGGCCATTAGTATTATCTTGTGACAATTAGCAATTTGGCCTAGCTCTTATTGGTTGTGAAGTTCATCGCTGAGCACGATTCTGAATGGTGATTGGCCAATTGGTTGTTCTCGTCACTACAATAACACTGGATGTCATTCACCGATAAGATCAACGGACCATGACCAAAATACAGGCGCATGCTCTTCCCCGCGCATTTAAAAAATGTTTGACTAATGTCGGACGGGAAAGTATTTTTTCCCCCCACACACACCACAAATAATGTCAGTTAATTTTAAGGCAATAATTTTCATGCACAGGGGAAACGGTACATTTTTCCCCAGACATGCAGTAACTGAACCACACTGTTAACACACCACGGTTATGACAAAGGTGGGACATCTTCTGCATCCTCAGTTTTCAGGCTGCCAATCAATCCTCCAGCAGCACAGCGCTGACTTATCAATCATAAACATTACATTTCAGAATATTACATCATCTCAATTAATAATCATAAAATATATATATATATTATACCTGCTGGAAAGGCATCATTTATGAGGCTCCACTGGGGTCGCAAGGTTCTGCTGAAACCTCAGGGTTTACATTTTTACATCAGGAGCAGAGTGCAGGGTGACAGAGCCGTGCTGCTTCATTCCTTTCTGGTTGTTTTTCAGCAGTTAGTCGCTGTTTCACTCACCAATATAAATCTGACAAAAGCTGAGCTTGCAGCCCTTCCCGACCAATGCGTTGTGTAAGGACCAGACTTTTAACCAGTAGGGTGTAGGTTTGAGTGGACTTTTAACCAGTAGGGTGTAAGTTTGAGTGGACTTTTAACCAGTAGGGTGTAGGTTTGAGTGGACTTTTAACCACAAGGGTGTAGGTTCCAGCTGACTTTTAACCAGTAGGGTGTAGGTTTGAGTGGACTTTTAACCAGTAGGGTGTAGGTTCGAGCAGACTGTCATTCTTATACTCAGGGGCATAACCTGGATTGCTTCAGTAAATATCTGGCTCCATGAACTGTTTGGTCACATGTCAGCTCCAGCAATTCAACCCAAATACAGACTTGCGCTAATAAAATAAACATCCGTGTCACTGATAATTATAATCACAGGGCCAATGTATATCCACAAAAACCACCATCCACCCGTGTGTCCACCACCCTGCGGCCTTCAGAAGTTAAGTGAAGTGAACTTAACCCTAAAAGGAAGTACTGAGCAGGAATGTAAAAGAAATTTCAAAATAACGTTTGCTTAGGTTCATTCCCCGGGCAGCTGTGAAAGTCTGTTCCCCTCCTGTACCAGCTAGACTAGTTTTCCGAAGATGTTGTTCTGTTACTGGCAGTACGGAATCTGCTTCCCTGTGGCTCAGCCGAGCCCCACGGGAGGCAGAGGGGCAGAAAAACCTGCTCTGTGCGCCCAGGGTCTGCAGAGCACAGGTGACGGCACCAGAAACACGACAGGCTCGAATGGCCAGGGACGCGATTGGCCAGCTGTCGGGGCCTCCCTCACAGTTCAACCAATCAGAGTGCCTGGTGACAATTTGACCATCTCAATGTCCACACTTTAACCTGATGGAAAATTTGCGGTTTGAATTGAGGGCAGTCCACCAGCACAGGCTGATCGATCGGAAGTACCGTGAAAGATTCAGTCGGAATACACTCTCCCCCTCTCCATTTCTCCCCATTAAACACACTCTCCCTCTGTGTCTTTCTCTCTCTCCCTCTCCCTCCCTCTCGGTCTCTCTCTCTCCCCCTCCCTCCCTCCCTCCCTCCCTCCCTCTCGGTCTCTCTCTCCCTCCCTCTCTCCCCCCCCCTCCCTCTCTCTCCTTCCCTCTCCTTGGTGGCCAGTCCCTGCAGGAGTCCGGCTCCTCTCTCTGTGGAGGCAGCAGATTGCTCACAGCTGCTGCTCGTGCCCGAGAGGATATCCCGCCGCTGTCGCCGTTTCTCACCGCGGCGTTCCCATGGCGCTCTCACGGCGTTCCCATGGCGCTCCCACGGCGCTCCGCAGCGCTCCCAATGTTCCCGGCGCTTCCCTTACTAACACCGGCGCGCGAACAAGCCCCAGGCTGCCCAACACAGCTGCGCCGAACACGTGACACAAAGACTGAGAACATAAACGCTTCACCTAAAGCCACCTGATTTCCCTGTTCGGCTGTGGTGGTGATTAAACAAACACCAGCCTTTCCTGGACCGGAGACGTGCGTGTTATGTAAGCACGCATGCAAAATATCTGAATGCAAACATTACACACAACCAAAGACACACACAACTCCTGGATCCAGCATGCAGTCTGTATAAAAACCTGTAAATACTGTTCTGAAAAAAAGTCCCATGCTGTGTACCACAGGCTCCAGATCCCATCCAGCTGGCGTGTGATATATCACAGCAGTGTTACGGGAACGTTTTGAGAATGCTGTATGTTGGTTTTGAGTGCTTTCAAATTAATTTCCTCTGTCTGTGCACCATTCATTATCTGGAATGCTCAGCAGATTCATAATGCGCTCTGTTCCTCCTTCCGTGTTTTCTGATACTAGTAAATAGAACAGTGCCGTTCTTTCTTTTTTTTTTGGTATATAATCTAAATTTCCATGTTCATCAGACAGGAACTTTAACGCTAATCCCTCCCCCTGTCCCGGTGATTTAGCCAGGGCTTTCAGCCGCAGAGCATTATGGGACGCGCTCGTGTCAACATCGAGCATTTTCACAAGTCCTTTCTCACGCCACCGCCCGTTAAAAACACCGGCGCGGGGAACGTGACTTCCCAGAACACTGCACAGCCCTGGTGCTCAGCCGTGAACAACATCCTTCCGAAAAGAACACCGTAACCTCCGTGGAAAAGGAAACAAAACTAAAAACACCCCCGTTAAACGAGGCACGAAACCGACAGAAGAAAAACCAGATTGAGAGAAGCACTGCAAGAGTTCAAAGGGAAACAGGCTGTGCGGTTTTTCATTATAGCACGAGCCTAAGGCGATAATCTGAAAGCTCTTCATATAACCGAAAGCTCTTGTTCTGGAAATATTGGAACGCAAAGCCAACATTTCTGCTCTAAATATAAAGTACTTTATTGCAAGTCAGATTAAAGTTATGTGCGCTTTGTAAAAAAAAAAAAAAAAAAAAAAAAACAATAATAATGAAAAACTGCACTGATGGGATTAGAATGATGTCTTCTGTCCGAGCACACGGACGGCCCACTGCTGATCTGAGCAGCGGTGTGTTTGTGGGGTCGCAGCCCGGCTGGCCGCCTCTACCCCACGCGCCTAACCCTAACCCTAACCCTAACCCTCTACGCCACGCGCCAACTCAAATCCCCCCTTATCCTGCAGCTGAGACGCCCCCCGGCCCTCACGCTGCCGGCACCCAAACACAAAACCTGCGCTTTCACGCGCGCCGCGAAAACCACACACGGGTTTGATCTGACCCAACAAAGACCCCTGCGCCAAAAACCATAGACGTCAAAAACCACCGACGTCAAAAACCATAGACGTCATCACTCTTGTTGATTTTGAGCGGACGCAGGACTATGGGAAGGTATTAACGGGACAGAGCGCGCGTCATGGAAGTAGGTCACCGATCAAGGAGGCCGCTCGTTACCGTAGTTACGCACCGCCGGAATCTTGTCTTAACAACCGCTTAGCTTAAGACCTTAGTGACCTTTAAACCCGTGCTTTTGACGACAGTTGGACTCCTCCAACAAGGATGCAGCTCGGACAGGAGCTGGAACCCTCAACAGTACAAGCTGTTCAGGGACCCACTCTATTCTTAATCAACCAGCAGCTTTATCAGCAAGAGCTGAGGGCAAGTCATGCAAACAACTGGTATCTGAAGGTCAATATGCACAATGCACTGTTATGATATGATATACAGATATGATTTATGAGTAAGAGTCAACCTATCACATGACACAGTGGCTTACAGTTTGTTTTCACAAGGGAAAAAAGCAGAGCTCTAATTGTTTGAACAGTTATCAGTTATCCATTTTAACATTCAGCAAACATAAACAACCTGCATTGCTGTATGAAACAAACCCAACTCGGCTAACTGTCCGCTTTTGTTTGTTTAAATACTGACATTGCCACACCACAGCAAGGTCTAGGTCTAACGCCACACACGTAAACTAAAGCGAATGTAACGAGTTGTTTTTAAAAGTACCGATCACTTAGTACACGCCCTGCTGTGACACCCTGCACGAGATGCGTTAGCTCGTCTGAGTCGAAAGACTCGTTTTTCTCCACGCGTCCCTCCTCCGCCGTGTCTCAGGTTCTTATCGCAGCGCGAGCAGCGCTGCAGAGAACCGCACGCTCAGTGGCCAGGATCGCGAGCAGCGCTGCAGAGAACCGCACGCTCAGTGGCCGGGATCGCGAGCAGCGCTGCAGAGAACCGCACGCTCAGTGGCCAGGATCGCGAGACAATAAATCCCAGCATATGACGGCCGGCACATTCCCGTTGGGGCCGCGAATGTTATCCTTAAAATATCCCTCACCAGATCGCGCCTCAGCTGTGCCGCCAAAGTCCACCTGCGACAGGCCTATTCCAACAGCACAGCCAAGTCAAACTGTCCCATTGTTCTATGCAATATTATTATGCAATTTATCCACAATATCACAGACAAGAGAATAAATAGCACAAACATCACTTTGTATAGCATGAGCTGATCTCGAAAAGACTGTAAAAAATATATAGTTAGTCAAGTTTGTGAGTTAGTAACAATCCTGATAAGATTTCAAACCGTTGCCACCACAAATGTATATTTTATACTTCATGCAATATAATCCACGACTTCACCGAAACCTCCATTTAATGCCATGTTGATATTTTGTCCTAAAGGGAAACACGTGAACAGCAGGTCAACTGCAGTTCACCACAATGTGCACAGTGTGTAAGCCTAGGGTACGTACGTACGCCTCTGTCTTTAAAAGCAAAAGTACAAGCACCTCAGAAGGAGGGTCTGCTTCACTCAGAAGTGAAGCTTTCCACACATCAGAGCCGAACAGCAGCGAACTGAACACACTGAAAACAGCACACGGCTGATGCTTGGATCCCACACGGGTTCCACACGGGTTCCAGACTTCCCACCCAGAACACACTGTGCTTTCGGGTGACTCTATTAATACACTGCACTCTGAAACATCAAGTGGACAATTTCCAGCGAAGTAAAAATACTCTAATACAAAGGCACATAAAAGCTTTTTTTTTTTTTAAAAGCTTTTTCTGATGGATATGTGCGCACTATATATGACAGGAGGCTGTGACTCCTGATGAAGAGAACGTGCCGAAGACTGTCCATTAAAGCTGTGGGCAGGGGCCCCTCCAGCAAATATAATGGGGAATCCACTGGGGTCCCGAGCTTAAATTTCTATTCTGCAGCTTTGTGGTGTTGATGCCACGTGCTGTGCTTTACCACACTCAGAACCTCACACAATTACAATGAAAAAAAAAAGAAATAAGGTTTATGTAAAAACAAGGCGTTACATCACGCTTTTCCCCAGCCGGATAAATTGGGAGAGTTCTGTTATGCAACCTAAGCCCGTGGTCAGAAAGCTGATAATACTCACGTGTTCTACAAACGCCTCTCTGTAATCTGAACACATCTATAGCGGAAAGGCAGGGGTGTCGGGTGCCAGGAAAGGGGCGGGGCTTAAATAAGGACAACACTGAAGAGAAGGTGTTCGGAGGTGGAGAGCACCCCCCCCCCCCCCCCCGCCTCACCCCGAAACAGGGCCGTCGCTAGTGGGGTTAGAGGTGGTGACGATTCTAGGGCCCCACAGCTAAAAAATAAAAAAAGTTCAATTTGCAATTTGCTTTTTTTTTTATAAAAGGGGGCGGGCAGAGCAATAGTCTTTCAGGGGGGCCCAGAAATCCTTGCTACATCCCAGCCTTGAAATAATTTTTTAAAAATGATTTAAAACAGCCCCACCCCTGCATATGTTGGATACAGAATAAGAATTGTGGCCTTAAACCCTGATTCCTATCAGCGCAGGCACAGGTAATCAGAACGGACTCACAAGTCCTGCTGGTTTTATCTGCAGGGAAGCCTTCCACTCCAACCCAGAAATACCAACATGAATCACGAGTCATTAGGGGCAATCAGACACAGCTAGCAATCCTTCTGTTGTGTTCTTTTCAGTATTTACCCAATTTCAACAATGTATTACTTTCACTTTCACAGAAAATATTATGACTATGCCATAGTCTTAGATATATGTAGATAATAGTTTCACTCCCTGTTATAATGCCTCCTTTAGCTCTTAAAATCTAGGCGTGTAGCGTGTCAGGTGGCTACAAAACTTTTAAAACCCTGACACTTAAAACATTTAGCACAAATCAACTGCCATTGATGGCCCTGAAAACACAGGCTACTTACTGAAGACCGCAATGTTTAAAAGCTTTTGTAGAATGACACTACACAGTAGTATTTGCAGATATGAACCATAGCCTTTTCTCAGCTCAGCTAATTTCATAAAGGATATTAACATGTTATCGTGAACTAGAGTTGGTGTAGGAGCTATCCAGCAACATAAAGATGTACTTGAGAAAGCACGTTTGTTAACACGTTCTGTCATACGATCATTACATAAAATCTTGATACTTCCCTTTGTTACTATAGTGGCAGGCTGCTCAGATTTCCCAGACAGTTATTTAAGAATGCAGTTAGGTTCCGCAGATGTTCTCATCTTACACAGGAACCAGTTTTCCCTGTCATTGATGAGCAATACAGGTTTCGTGCACGCGCACCCTACTCTCTTGCAGCGTCACATAGGGATCCCTGAAAGTAACAACCGCCTGATCTTGGCGAGCGGCGATTGGCCCTTCGCTGGTGGCTGGACTTTATGATTGGTTATATTATCCATCGTTCACACAATAATCGAGAGCTACAATGTATGGACAATGTACCAACTATGTGCCGGAGAGGAAACCGGAGAATCAATAGCTAGACATGGCTTTGGTAGATTGCTACAGCTCCGCTTCGCGTGGATTAAATTGATCTTCAATTAGTTGGGTTAGCTCACCTAGCCGAGGCAGTATGGTACTGAGGAAACGACTAAAACTGTGCCTTTTTTAGCGTTTGTTTAGAATTAGAATGTCAGACTGTGCGAGAGAATAGGGTGGTTGGCCGATGCCAGAGGCCTTTTCTTGCGTGCTTGGAATTATCTTTTATTTTTAGCGTTAGTAACGAAACATAGCCAGCAAGCGACATAGCTTTCAACAGTTTTGATCTTTTTTTTGCCGCCCTCCCGTATCGAACATGAAGAGGGTGAACAGTTTTCAAAGGTGAGTCAAGCCAGAGTCTCTCAATTTCCTGTTATTAACTATTTCTAGTTGGCTTCTCTTATTTGCCATTTACATTGCATTTCGTTTGCTAGCTACCAGCTGACGTTAGGTGACTACTAGCTGGTTAGCTTGTCAACTACGAAGCTGTTAGATCTTGCAAACAAGCTAACCAGCTATTTAGCTAATAAACTTTGACTGTTCTAGAGAGAAGAAACAGGTTTGATTGGAACATGGTGATTTAATTTGTAAAACGAACCACTGCCAGTATTTATAGCTAAAGCTAGCCAATTTCTTGCTTTAAAAGTGCAGTTTCTTTTACAAAATGGTCAGGAAATGTAAATCACATATGGTTTTTTAGTGGCTAGTTTGCTAAATCGGAGACCGTCTTATAATTTGAATGGTCTTTGTTAATCTGCAACTAAACCACTTAATAGTTATATTACAGCCTACTACTATGAACCATGAATTAGCAAATGATAAACACATTATGGAACCGTCCATCCTTAAATGTGATGGCATGCAATTAGATTTTGTTGAATATTTTCACCTGGTTTAAGTGTATACTGTAAATATTTATCGAGCAGATTTGTATCCGTGCGGACTAGTGTACCAATTTCCTTTACTGTAAATATGTTTATACCTGAATATTTAATAATTTCCTTTCTCGTGCCACAGTGCAGCGTGCAAGATTCGAACGTAAAACTTTCTGGATACAAGAACAGTCCCCAAACCACTGTACAGTGCCTTTGACACAATCCATTGTTCCTCAGTTCTTTAGTTAACGCTACTTGTAAAGCCAACTTTTAGCCACAGGTGTTGTACTGGCAGATGTTGTGATGGTATGTATGTTAATTATGACGGAAGTAATAACATGCTGTAGGTCTCATTTTGGATCATTATAGAGAACATTACAAATCGCTCAAAATACGAATCTGAAGATCTTAAAGGACATGTTTAACATCCCAAACTAGTGATTTATGTGTTGTTGTATTGTATCCTATTTTATACTCGCTCGTTACATATATCCTTAAAGATAATTCAAAAGCCACCACCAATTACACATTTGGCGCAAGATAGCTTGCTCCTTGCTAATATTATGTATGGTTTAGATTTTTTCTTTTATTTTTTTTGTTAGCACTTGCTTTGTTTACGTACTACTGGGTCTATAGCGAAACCAAAGTTACCATTATTTATGCAAACAAAGGTTCCTGTAAGCCCTCTTGTTGTTGCATGATCGCAGTTGAGTCTCGTGACAGTGTATAAACGCGCATGGAAAAGGTGGCGCACGGGCAACAGACAAAAGAGAAGCTGTAGCGGGCCGTGACAGAGACGGCAGCGCGTGCGGTGAAGTAGCCTGTATGTCCTGGTCTCCGCCACTGCAACATGCACTGCCGAATGTACAAAAACAGTTGGTCGTAATGCTGTGAACTGATAGATGTCACTGAGGGCGAAAGTTCCTTCTTGTCATGGCAGAAGGGGCGTGTCACAGTGCTCCTCGGTGCCTCTTCCTGTCTCTTTCTTTGAAGGGATGCCCCTCCCTCACCACCAGCTCCTACGCTCTGTCACACAATTGAGCCATTTAAAGCCTTGGACTGCTGGCTGAATACTTTGAAGGGGAATTTGTCATTTAAATATACCCGTTTTGCAGCTGCATGGTTAAAACCAATGTTGTGGAGTTTGTTTTTAGATTTTAAACTCTGCATGCTCAATTTAGGTGGCTTAAAGAGTTTCTCACCTTTTTCATAGTATCAATGTATGCACCTGGTGATTTATTGCAGAAATTTAGGTTCAGCACTTCACTCAAAGGTATAACAAGCCCCACCTGAAAGGTGAATCTGCAACCCACTTATGTGATGTGAACAAGCCCGTGTCACTTCCTGTCACATAACCAGTGTGTGTGTGTGTGTGTTTTTTTTTTTTTAGGTTCATGAACAGCCGCGCTGCAGCTAACAGCCGCTACCAGCCCACCTGCTATGAGCATGCCGCTAACTGCTACACACACGCGGTGAGCCCCACTGCGCCCTCTGGCCTGTGCATTCCAGCGCTGACGTCCGCTGGCCTGTTTCCCACGGTTACCTTCCTTAAAATTCAGCCTTTCATCAGCTTCCCTGTACCGGTGTCAGGTCCTTTGGGCTGGGCGCCTTGGTAAACTGTGCTGTGTTTAGCTGCTCCTTCTGTGTACCTGTGTTTCCCTGTGCGGTGTTCAGCTGCTCATTCGGTGTACCTGTGTTTCCCTGTGCGGTGTTCAGCTGCTCATTCGGTGTACCTGTGTTTCTCTGTGTTCAGCTGCTCATTTGGTGTACCTGTGTTTCTCTGTGTGGTGTTAAGCTGCTCATTCGGTGTATCTGTGTTTCTCTTTGCGGTGTTCAGCTGCTCATTCGGTGTACCTGTGTTTCTCTGTGTTCAGCTGCTCATTTGGTGTACCTGTGTTTCTCTGTGTGGTGTTAAGCTTCTCATTCGGTGTACCTGTGTTTCTCTTTGCGGTGTTCAGCTGCTCATTCGGTGTACCTGTGTTTCCCTGTGCGGTGTTAAGCTGCTCATTTGGTGTACCTGTGTTTCCCTGTGCGGTGTTCAGCTGCTCATTTGGTGTACCTGTGTTTCCCTGTGCGGTGTTCAGCTGCTCATTTGGTGTACCTGTGTTTCTCTGTGCCGTGTTCAGCTGCTCATTCAGTGTACCTGTGTTTCTCTGTGCCGTGTTCAGCTGCTCATTCGGTGTACCTGTGTTTCTCTGTGCGGTGTTCAGCTGCTCATTCGGTGTACCTGTGTTTCTCTGTGTTCAGCTGCTCATTTGGTGTACCTGTGTTTCCCTGTGCGGTGTTCAGCTGCTCATTTGGTGTACCTGTGTTTCTCTGTGCCGTGTTCAGCTGCTCATTCGGTGTACCTGTGTTTCTCTGTGCGGTGTTAAGCTGCTCATTCGGTGTACCTGTGTTTCTCTGTGTTAAGCTGCTCATTTGGTGTACCTGTGTTTCCCTGTGCGGTGTTCAGCTGCTCATTTGGTGTACCTGTGTTTCCCTGTGCGGTGTTCAGCTGCTCATTTGGTGTACCTGTGTTTCTCTGTGCCGTGTTCAGCTGCTCATTCGGTGTACCTGTGTTTCTCTGTGCGGTGTTAAGCTGCTCATTCGGTGTACCTGTGTTTCTCTGTGTTAAGCTGCTCATTCGGTGTACCTGTGTTTCTCTGTGTTAAGCTGCTCATTCGGTGTACCTGTGTTTCTCTGTGCCGTGTTCAGCTCCTGATAGTCCCCGCCATCGTTGGCATGGCGCTGCTGTACCGGCAGTCGGACAGCGGTTGGGAGCGGGTGACGGCCTGGGTCTACGGGACGGGGCTGTGCGCACTCTTCCTCGTCTCCACCATCTTTCACATCGTCACCTGGAAGAAGAGTCACATGAGGTAGGGCTCAGCAAGGCAATCATGCTACATGGACTGCATTTATATAGCGCCTTTATCCAAAGCACTTTACAATCGATGCCTCTCATTCATTCATTCATACACACACACACACACACACACGCTCACACGCCAACGGTGAAAGGCTGCCATGCAAGGTACCAATCAGCTCATTAGGAGCAATTAGGGGTTAGGTGTCTTGCTCCAGGGACACTTTGAAATGCCCAGGGCGGGGGATCGAACCGGCAATCCTCTAACTGCCAGACAAACGCTCCCAACCGCTATGTCGCCCCCATGTCACCAGTAATCACATTTAGGGGAAAATGTATCAATCACCACTATATCTGGGCTCTAAAAGAGACACCAGCAGACAAATGATCTCAAAAATGCGACGCAGCACGGCCACCGAACATGGGCAGCGGCCGCGCCTGCCGCCGCAGCGGGTTTCTCTCTAACGTTCCTGTCCTGTCCGAGCCCTTTGTTCTGCACACAAAGGTTTCCACTGTCAGTCAGAACTCAATAACGCGGCATTCAGCGGTTTGGCTTGGATGGCCCGAGTGCAAGCCTCCGTGTGGTCGGGTTCACCAACTGCACTTCTCATCGGGGTAATATCTTAATATCTCCCCATAAGCGGAAATAGATTTTACTGTTCTAGATGGATATCCGTTTTTCACCATCATACCAAGGTGAAGGTCTGAGCATTTATCAAGGAGTAGGCCATCTCAGACTTCAACTGGCGTGGCACTGCACTCTGAGCTACGTCTCAACTTCTGTGGCACTATACACTGACCCACGTTAACTTCTGTGGCACTACACACTGACCCACATTAACTTCTGTGGCACTACACACTGACCCACGTCAACTTCTGTGGCACTACACACTGACCCACATTAACTTCTGTGGCACTACACACTGACCCACGTTAACTTCTGTGGCACTACACACTGACCCACGTTAACTTCTGTGGCACTACACACTGACCCACGTCAACTTCTGTGGCACTACACACTGACCCACATTAACTTCTGTGGCACTACACACTGACCCACGTTAACTTCTGTGGCACTACACACTGACCCACATGTTAACTTCTGTGGTACTACACACTGACCCACATGTTAACTTCTGTGGCACTACACACTGACCCACATGTTAACTTCTGTGGCACTACACACTGACCCACATGTTAACTTCTGTGGCACTACACACTGACCCACATTAACTTCTGTGGCACTACACACTGACCCACATGTTAACTTCTGTGGCACTACACACTGACCCACATGTTAACTTCTGTGGCACTACACACTGACCCACATGTTAACTTCTGTGGCACTACACACTGACCCACATGTTAACTTCTGTGGCACTACACACTGACCCACATTAACTTCTGTGGCACTACACACTGACCCACATGTTAAACTTCTGTGGCACTACACACTGACCCACATGTTAAACTTCTGTGGCACTACCCACTGACCCACGTTAACTTCTGTGGCACTACACACTGACCCACATTAACTTCTGTGGCACTACACACTGACCCACATGTTAACTTCTGTGGCACTACACACTGACCCACATGTTAACTTCTGTGGCACTACACACTGACCCACATTAACTTCTGTGGCACTACACACTGACCCACGTTAACTTCTGTGGCACTACACACTGACCCACATGTTAACTTCTGTGGCACTACACACTGACCCACATGTTAACTTCTGTGGCACTACACACTGAACCACATGTTAACTTCTGTGGCACTACACACTGACCCACGTTAACTTCTGTGGCACTACACACTGACCCACATTAACTTCTGTGGCACTACACACTGACCCACGTTAACTTCTGTGGCACTACACACTGACCCACGTTAACTTCTGTGGCACTACACACTGACCCACGTTAACTTCTGTGGCACTACACACTGACCCACATGTTAACTTCTGTGGCACTACACACTGACCCACATGTTAACTTCTGTGGCACTACACACTGACCCACATGTTAACTTCTGTGGCACTACACACTGACCCACGTTAACTTCTGTGGCACTACACACTGACCCACATTAACTTCTGTGGCACTACACACTGACCCACGTTAACTTCTGTGGCACTACACACTGACCCACATTAACTTCTGTGGCACTACACACTGACCCACGTTAACTTCTGTGGCACTACACACTGACCCACGTTAACTTCTGTGGCACTACACACTGACCCACGTCTAGCAGGTGAAGCGTTTTGTTGAGGGGGCTGCGGGAGTGTGTGACCGCCTGTCTTGTTGGCAGGGAAATCGAGCACTGCTTCCACATGTGCGACAGAGTGGTGATCTACTTCTTCATCGCCGCCTCCTACACACCCTGGTGAGTCTGAGCACCTGCCCCACCCTGTCCGGGGCGCCATTCGGGCTCGCGCTGTTCACAGGGGGTATGAAGCAGCGTTCTCCACTGGCTGGAGTCCAGCCTTCTAGTGTGTTTTTATTAGAACTTCTGGAAAAGAGTGTTTCCTCGCTGGTCCTGCAAGGGCCGCAGTGCATTCTGGGGATTCCAGCTCTCTTTAAACCACTGACACATCTGGAGACAGGGTTCAATCATGCTAGACAAAGTTTAAACAGTAAACTGTTTGGCTGCTCAAATGTTACTGATATTTAACTCAAACATTCCGGCTACATGGTAGTCATAGTGGATAAATGTATACATATCATTTAACACTGAAGAACAATTATTATTATTTTTCCTTTTTAATAAATATATCTTACAATGACCCCCCACCCCACCCATTTCTGGTGCTTGCATCAGCAGCAGTACAGAGCCTGTTCTGAGCAGCCTCATACACACTGTGCCCCCCGCCCCAGGACCAGGGCTGAGGTTCTGTTCTGAGCATCCTCATACACACTGTGGCCCCCCAGGACCAGGGCTGAGGATCCTCGTTCTCTTGCCGTTTCAGGCTGAACCTCCGGGAGCTGGGGCCTCTAGCCTCTCACATGCGCTGGTTTGTGTGGCTGATGGCGGCCGCCGGCACCATCTATGTGTTCAAATACCACGAAAGGTGAGTGCTGAACGGGCCCGCCGCGTTCTCACCGCCACAGCGGCTGGCACAGACCATAGGTCTGCAGTAATATAACCGCTGCATGCAATGTCTCAGTGTGCAGGTGTAGACCATAGCTCTGCAGTAATATAACCGCTGCATGCAATGTCTCAGTGTGCAGGTGTAGACCATAGCGCTGCAGTAATATAACCGCTGCATGCAATGTCTCAGTGTGCAGGTGTAGACCATAGCTCTGCAGTGATAGACCTGCTGCATGCAATGCAATGTCTCAGTGGCCGAAGTGCATACGTAAATGTCCGAATTTTCAGTGCGAGTGTTGGATTTGACCCATGTCTGCTTTTTCTGGGGTTTTTGTTTTTTGCATATGGGAGGGATATAAAAAATTGCTTAAATTTGGTATTAAGGACAAACTGCATCGCTGTCATAAATAGAATCTAGGTCATAGTTTGTGTGAAGTTTATTTCTGTGATATGGTTTGTGTTGGATGTCATTTAAAGTCTGCTGTTCTTTATAGGTATAAACTAGTGGAGCTCGCCTTCTATCTAACAATGGGTTTTTTCCCTGCATTGGTTGTGACGTCAATGGTACCGTATGCATTTACCTTTTTAAGCCTTTTCCCATTTCTAGCCTTTTCTCATGCCCCCTGTAGTCCTGGTGTACTCAAGTCCACCCCTGAAGGAGCGCTTGTCCCGTGTGTGTGTGTGAGAGTGCGTGTGCGAGAGAGTGAGTGAGTGTGTGTACGTGAGCGAGTGTGCGTGCACGCATGTGTGTGTGGGGGCGTGTATGAATTCCAATGCATGTTCCATCCCTGACTGAACCCTTATGGAAATGGAATATCCTACAGTATAAAGTAAATATGTGGGCTTTTTAGAAAATATTATTCTAATTTATTACACAATATTATATAATGCATTATCCTAAGGTACCAATAGTTCACACATTTGGCAAAATATTGTGATAATATTGAAAATGTATCTTCAAATATATTCCATTCCCTTGGGAAGTCGTTGAATGTTGTCTGGACCAAAGCAGTGTAATGGACTGTAACCATAGCGATTGGTCTTTAAAGGGCAATGTGCGGCAGATGGAAAAATAAAAATTAAAAAAGCATTATCATTAAAAATCCCCAATTATTGCTGCCTGTCATTCCACAGCATAACTGCATTAACTGCAGGTAACAGCTTGTGTTTAGCTGTGAGCTGTACAGGCCTTTTCGTCTAATGCAAGCGAATCTTCCATTTGGTGCCTGCCGCACGTTACCCATTTGGTAAAATCCCCGCCCTGTTATATAGACCTCTTAAGTCTCATCTTTTGTTTCCATCTTTCCTGTAAAATCCATGAATGAGCATTCTGATGTGTGCAGTATCATATGGAAGTGTAGAGCATGAGGTAGAGCAGGCCTGTAGCACAGGACAGTGGCTGACTGATCAGACAGACACCCCAGCCGGGTGAAGCTGATTTTTGGGAGACAATTTGGGAGATTTTTGGGGGCCTGGGAGTAGTTGCAAGATTTAACATAATTTTTACAGGGATGTGATTAAATATGGCAGAATCCTGAAACTTCTGGAATATTCGGGCTGTCTGGCATAGCATGAAAGACCAATGTCTCTGTGGACAGTTTGAGATGGACCTTAGGAAATTACTGACTCAGAGCTCCCCCTAGGGGTCATAGTGCAGAAGTCCATCTGAGAAGAGAGTCTAGTGTTGGCTAGTTTAGGTTGTGTGAAGAACATTGTGATACTGGCCTTTAGTAAGCTAGGCTAGGTATTAGCTCAGCTAGGTATTGAAGAAGTCATGTACATATTTTACATTTCATATTCTAACACAACCAAATAATTTTTCGCAGAACAACACGGACGGTCTCCAGGAGCTGGCGTGCGGGGGCCTGATCTACTGCCTGGGCGTGTTCTTCTTCAAATGCGACGGGGTCATCCCCTTCGCCCACGCCATCTGGCACGTGTTCGTGGCGCTGGCCGCGGCCGTGCACTACTACGCCATCTGGAAGTACCTGTACAGGAGCCCTGCGGCCGACGTCATCCGCGACGTGTGAGAGAGCGCCCGTGAGGAGAGAGCGCCGCCAGGAGGGAGCGCCCGCGTGCCGCTCGCCCGCTCGATCGGTCTCTCTCTCCCTCTCTCTGTCTGAGTCTCTCTCTCTCCCTCTCCCCTCTGTCTGTCTCTCCCTATCTGTCTGTCTGAATCTCTCTCTCTCCCTCCCCCCTCTGTTTCTCTCTCTCCCTCTCTCTCTGTCGGAGTCTCTCTTTCACCCTCTTCCCCACTCTCTCTCCCCCTTCTTTCTCTCCCTCCCCCTGTTTCTGTCCCCCGTCTCTCTCCCTGTGTTGTCTGTCTGTCTCTCTACCTCCCCCTTTGCTCTGTCTGTCTCTCTCTCCCTTTCTCACTCCTGCCTGTTTCTCTCCCTCCCTCCCTCCCTCTCTCCCTCTCTCGTACACCAGAAACAAATGGCGTAAACCTTGCGCACAAGACTTGCGTAATTCCTCCTGGAATGCCCAGACGTCGTGATCGACAGCCAAAAGTTTACGAAAAAACGACAGTGTATTGTTTACGGTTTTCTAAGCAGGAGTGTGCTGTTAGAGTCCGAGTCTGTGCGTTCTCCCCGGCCTCCAGCAAGCAGAGCTCGGGATTCCTTTTTCTACCACAAAACCAAACAACCCGCGTTTGACCTTTCATTCTGCTTCGTGTTTAAAATTTGGTTTTCTCAAAAATTCTTTAAAGAAAATTAATCAATTTTGTATGCTCTCCGATATTACAATATTTTAATATTTAGTTTCTTTTTCCTTCAGATCACATTCCATATGAAATTCTTTTTTTTTTTTTTAAATGCTTTTGATAGTTACCTGCATCGTTTCGCTTGGTAGCAGATGGGTAAGAACATTTGGAGCTGTAGATTTTTTGGGGGGCGTTTGGGACCACGTGTGAAGCCTGTATTTCACATTTCCAGTATTGCTCCAGGTATTACTGCTGTCCTGTGTTTTAAGTACGGTGTCATTTTGATCAACAGTATTTGAAAATGCAGTCTTGAAAATATTTTTCTGAGGTCACTTTTGTACCACAAAGAACCACTTATATTTTATATCTTGAATTGTGCTGAATATCTCCTTCTGTTCAACACAAAATCCATTTTGTATTTTTAAGCCCATAACCAATTTGCTGAATATAGGTGCACTGGCAATGTGGAACAGTCCAGTGATGAAATTTCTCAGTTTGAATAATGAACAAGGTTATTTCACTTTCTTTGAGCATGTGTGACCAAAATCAAAGTGTGCTGTGGGAGAGGAACGGACCGGCTGGTTTCAGCCATTTAACGAACTCGCATTCAGGGTTAATGAGGACTTAACGCTACCATGAGAAGGGTCCCTGAATGGATCTTTAAAAATCAAGTGTTTTGCAAGTGAAGTTTTTCTAAACGAGAAATGTGAAACAATTAAAGGGGATTCGTTTTCAAATAAAGATGTGAACAGAGGGTTAACGGATTAACGCACTTCTACCGTTTTGCACAAAATTGTCCGTCTCTGCAGAAGCAAAGAAGCGCCTGGAGTTTGCAGTGAAAAACACACCAGCTGACGTGTGAACTGCAGAGTCCCTGTACTGGGGCAAAGATAAAACCCATGGCAGTCCATGTGATGATGATACGACCGGTAACATTGCCAGTAATCATTAGCTGTAGGTTTTGGCTGAATATTGGCAGATATTGGTTTCTTACACTGTGAAAGGACCTTCTGGCGAGCTGACCGAGTGTTATAAATAGTGTTATAAACCAGCTACGCTGCGTTATAAATGAATGTTGAATTAGCTACGCAGCAGGTATTGCGCAGACTGGTTGCTGGCACACGCGAGATCGTCCCACTGAATGTTGGTTTCTGTAAAATAATGTACGCATATCTCCCCCCACATTTCTGTACGAAACCCAGAGGCGATTCTCTCCCAGCCTGAAGTACAGACGTTTCTGAAAATTTCGCGTCAGGTGCAGGCAGTGCTCTATTTGTTGGGGGTGGAGGAGGATGAACACGTTACAGAGCTACACTGCCTTAAATCACTCACATCCATTTCTGCTTCTTAAAGCTTGTGTTTGGATTGAATCTTAGCCTCTTAGTTCTGAAACTATAATGGAACTGACGCTGCTCTGTCTTTTCAGAGAGAGAACTTAAGAGGTCTGTTTCCATTTTCCCCCTGACGCAAAAAGATACAATTTTACAGACTAGTCTGAAGACGACGCCAGGAAGTGAAGATAGTACAGCATTAAAAACTCACTGTGGCGGTCGAGAGACTGCCTGGTCCGCTTGATTGTCTTTTTTTTTTTTCTCCTCATGATTATACATCAAGCTGTGGCACAGAATCTGTACCAGTCTTTTGAATAATGTATTTCTTTCATATCATCCATTTGTGTGTATTGGTGCTGCACATAAAGACTATTGGTCTCAGATTCTTTTCAAATTTCTAATGTGTTAATAAAAAGTAAAGCCTATTGACTGTCTTCTCCTGTTTGTCTTTTAAAATATAAAAATGCCTCTCAGCTTTCATCCTAGTAGCATCAGTCGGTGAATTGTAACATGTTTCCAGACAGAAATTACGAGCAACTATCAACAGTTGTGTTCTTATAAAGCAGTTCAGAAAAGGAGCCTTTTCTCTGTAAATAGTTGTATGTGAAATTGGAGTATGAAAGGAAAAGAAAATATGGTTTGCAGCACTAATACTTTGGGTGGAAATAGATTTAAGGCCTAGTACTAATAGTGGCTGCAGGTCCATCAGTCAGACACCAGGGGGCACTTTAATGCTGTTCCAGGATCAGGTTTTACCCATGCTCCTATCCAGGCCTTAATATCGCAAGCTAAAGGCCAGAACTACGCTACATCACAGCTCCTCGTCAGATATTCTTTATGAATACAGGCACTGATTTAATTAACCACACACTGCATTGCACTTACTCAGCGTCTCTCTCCAGAAACGATGGGTGTGTGGGCGTTTTACAGAAAGGCACAAACGCACAGTTCTTCCACCTTCTAATGGGACCTGAATAGACTTCACACCTGGTGAGGGCTTCTAGCTGTAAATACGTAGGCCTAAGTGCAGCCGAGTCCTCAACGTTTTTATCTTGTTTTAATCTGAAAAGTGCATATTACCTGGAAGAGGGGGGGAAAAAACAGCATTTCCTTCTTCGTTTATTAGTGATTGGATTCGAAAAACGCACAGTGCGAAGGCGGATAATTGTCCGAGATCCTTCAAAAAGCGTCGTCGCCCACAGTTAAGCGAACTGGATTAGCGGAAGCAATGAAGGTAGGTCAGGATATGACCCACTTTCACGTGATGAAAGAAATGAGTTCGTCGTTCATGTACGGCTCTTAGCCTAAATTATCTGGAAGTAAAGGTGGTTTTTGACGCAATCAAAACGGCTCAACAGCAGGCCTGAGATTGATTGCGCCCGGTAGCTATCTGCTCCATCCAACAGACTTTACACGAAAATATTTCATGTCTGCCTAATGCTGTAGAATAGAATTTCTAATTTTCACAAATGACAAACCGTTGCCTCCTGAACAAACTGATAGTTCGTGAAGTGTGAAGTAAATGTAGGAGGAAGGTGCCACACTTTAATTAGGTCTTTCGGTTCATTTAGCAAACATGAAAACACCAGTTTGTGTCCATCACCTTCGTTTCCAGCTTCAGCTTTGTGTCTGAATTCACGCAATTGAACAGAATTTAAACATACTGCAAAACATGCGACTAAAACATGCGAGGAGGGAGCTAGTGCGTGTTTATGTTGTTGCACTTTCTGCTGCTGGACCCAGAGTAGGCCTAACAGCCTAAAAATATTATTTTCTGTACGACTGGATATAGCTCAAGTCAGCTGTAGCTCTCCCTAACACTAACAGGCTTGCTTGTGTTTGCCTACACACGCGGCATAACATACAAAGCAAACATGTGAAAAAATGTGACGTTAGCTAGACACTTCAGAGCATCATCCAAGCAGTTTATCTCTATTCGTACTGGAACATAGGTAGGACCTAACTAGTACAATAAATGATCACATTTCGACAAACTATGGCATTAGATATACAACAATACACAAATAAGTCATACGTTTGTGTCCGTCAACTACAACAGCAGAGATTCTGAGTAGCCGGCTACTCACCCAGACTGGTTCTATAGTCATGGCAGATAAGGCGGGTCTTCCAAACAAAGCGGGGTTCCACACAAACTCTCGGTGCTTCGTTAACTTGCCGGCACTTGGACTGGGGCCTAGTCTAATCGTCTCTGGATACCCCACCTTTTCGGCACTACCAGGACCAACAGACAAAGCAGGACTATAAGATGAAACAAAACGCCATCTTGCTATTGTCGGCTACCTCTTTTTCGAGATGCCAAATTTTGTTTTTAAGTTTGAGTAGGCTATCCTCAGCGCTTTCCCTAGCCCACGTTCTCACATGAAATTAAGAGTTCACAGGTGAGGTAAATTAAAGCCAAGGCGTAACTTGGCGGGATGGCATACCTGCCATCCCAACTTAAAGGGAACCCCGCCTGTTGAGACCTGTAGGCCTTAATGTGGTGTAAATGCCTTCAATTATATAAATATCTCATAAAAAAACACAATGAAAGATAATAGTTATTTTAAAATGTACAGAAATCGTTCGACTCGTTGATCGCCATTGTTAGTCACATCGCAGTGCTCTCTGGGTAGTGACGTCAAATGACTTCACGGGTGTCCCGGTCCATTGCTCTTGTCCATTGAATATGTCTTCTGTTCAGCCTTTCCGATTCGAGCCAGAGCGGGACATTACTCTACAGGAAAGCACCAAGGGCAACCCTCATCAAATAAATCAAAACGATGAAGGTCGGGTCCACAGGAGACGAGAGTAGGGCGTCTGTGGAGCAACTGCTCGTCTATGCCAACATCTTAATGCCTATGCTTAATCCCTAATGATAATACGTGCTGATACACCAAGATGTTTAGCTATTGCATCCATCCTATTCATAGATATCCCAACACATCACGTACAAATTCTGTGGCATTGTATTTATATTTTTCACTATTAACGGCAACTGCTGAGCGAACTTCCAGTTCAACCATTTTGAGTCATCTACCCAAAGTGCATTGCGCGTCTGAAATAATGGCGATATCCATTGGTCAAAATTTCTATTAAAGGCTTCGGTTTTTAAAAATAACTGTAATCTTTCGTGTGGTTTTTACAACATATTTCCATGGTTGAGGGCATTTACAACATATTAAGCCCTACAAGTCTTAACAGGCGGCGTTCCCTTTAAAGTGAGACAGCTATGCCAGCTGATTCGCATTGTACTGTAGTTTAAAGACACTCCCGCTTCTTTTAGTAGGGTAGCCGAGCCAACATGACAAATCGGCTAAAACCTAACAGGCATGTCATCAGAAAACAGACCACAGTAGCCGAATAGAGAACAAAACTGCATAGCAAATTTAAATTACATTTATCTTAAGCTAAAAGGGAGCTAGAGAGAGGCCCCATTTGAAGTTCTAAGACCATGTTAAATTGATTAAATAAATATGTTCTAATAACAAGGTGGGTTCGTAATCCGGTATTTAGGTCCAGTTTCCCTTTACCTCTCCGTGGGGATCGTTTCTCAAATTACATAGATTGGAATCAGGTCTGATGCAAAATGGCAGCATCCTTCGTTTGTCGGTTGGTTATAACGGACAACCTCTCTTAAAGGTTAATCAGCTCCCCCTCGTGGTCAAGGGGCTGTTATCCACCCCATATCTGTTGAAACAGGTCATAGTGTTCAAGGGGCATTTTAGGCCGAAGTCTTCAGTTATGGATGAACAGAGAGGTGACCCAAGTTTATGAAAGTCCCAAATAATTTAACCAATATTAATTACACTAAAAACACTAGTGGAAATTCAAAGTGCAATACTTTGATTCTGACTCTGGGAAAGTATGGTTCCACAAAAGAGCAAATTCAAGAAGGATCCAATTGACAACTTGTCTACAACCTGATAGCAAATTAAATAAGTTATAGGCTACGAACAAGAAGATAACTTGTTGCGTAGTATGTGCTTCCATTGATCCAGCGAGCTCTGTGAACAGGACTTTTCCCATGCAAGATCAGTGGACCTGTTTCGCAGTGATCGAAAGGAGATGGACAGAAGCTGTTGCTGGAAGACGGGCCCCCACTTCTGGGCACCAGCTCAAGCTGCTCGGAGTTCTGCGAGCAGTTAGAATTCTGGAGCGACACCAAGGCTGTCATCCCAAAACCAGCTGTCTTGTAAATATTCTATGAAGTACATTGGGGGGGGGGGGGGGTTTCTTGAAAAGCACTGCTCTATAAATCTATCTCTTGTCAACAGTGAGATCTTTTTCTTCTTTTCCGTGACCCATAACCTTCAGTAGCCACACAGTGTTTCCCTCTATGAGAGAGAGTGCCCCCCCCCCTCCCCCCCTCATAATATCACATCACACAGAGTAGTCAAACAGTGTAGTCATAGTGTGCATACGTCAGTATGTCAAACGCAGAAAAGAAACGTGCGTTCCACACGGCAAGAGAAGAAACTGTAAAGACTTTATTGAACACTAAGAATTACATACAGAAAGGGAGGGGAGGCGAGGGCATAATGCATATATATACATACATATTAACCATATGCACCCATTCCGCGACATACACGACAGGACTGTCCTTTATTACGCGTTTCTGCAGCCTCAGGGAAAACAGTCTGTTGGTGTTGCCTGAAATACAATGGTAGTCATCCCATGGCAGATTCCAAAACAACTAAAAACAATAACAAAAAAAAATATATATATATACGTGTAATTTCACCGGATAATTTTGATGAAGAGGGCCGCCCCTCCAGCAGGTGCGTTGCTTACAGTTTTCGGAGCGGAGCTGCGGTACGAATCGAGTTTGCATCACACACACACACGACCTCCTTCCGTTGCTATGCGACCGGGGGAACAGTCGGCATGCATTCAAGGCACTCAGACATGCTCAAGACAATGGTGGTTATTTCCGCTGTCGAACGAGGTAGAAGCGAAGAGTTTCAGAGGGCATTAGAGAGTATTACAGAGAGCTCAATCCAACTTCATCCCACTGTTCCCTGCTTCAGTTTACAGAGGGGCGCTGGCGTTCCTTCAGCAGGAAGGAACACGCCCGACTGAAATCTTTCTTCGCAAGGAAGCTTAGGAATCCTGAAAGGTTCCATGGCCTAAAGCCTGGAGTCAATACTAAGAAGCAAGAGACAGAAGCAAAACAACATCATCAAAAAATCGCCGAGTATTTCATTACTCAGGTGCAGCTGCTAAGCGGATGCCATTTAAAGCAGGAGAAAGGTCAAATCAACCGGGAAAATCTGACCAGGAATAAGAAACGACAGCATATCTGCGCGACTCGCCAGCAGCGAACAAGAAGGTAGAAAAGTCAGTCGACTGGTCCGATGGCTTTGTGCCTTGAGCTCGTAACTTTGCCCGTGTGCTTTCTGCATAGCAACACAACCTGCTCCCAAAGGTAGAAAGAATGTTCATGATCTTATTACAAACGTTAGCCCACTACTCCATCACCACAGGGGTGCTGAAGGGGACCGACTGCTAGCATAAATGAGCTATTTGCATGGCATGCTCCCACCTCTCCTACGCCTAACACTGAGGTCTCAGAATTCTGAACAGAGAAAGCATTAAATGTCTTATTATAATGTGATGGATTTATATCTGCGCACCTCTCGCTCCCTTAGTGCCTTAGTGCCCAATGTGCAACAGTAATATAAGAATAATAGTAAGAAAAATAACATGGAGAAGAGATGGGGGACTCTAAGCCACAGCTCCTGCGGCAGTAAGACAAAATGAATTCAAAACCATAAGCGATATTAAAAGAAAACAAACAAAAAAAAAAAAAACAGCAACAGAAAAAGCTGCGTTCATACTTCCAGTAATTCGGTGAAGTTCAGTCTCCACATGGAGACTTCACATTATTGGTTGACGTTGCTGTTGTTACTTATCGTAGTGACATGCTGATGATGCTTCAGGAACCCCTACATGGAGGCAGGCTGTGGATCCAGCTGACCCCAGACCTGAGCCGCACACGGGGTCCTTCCAGCCGAACTCCAGCTCTGAGAAGCTTTAAGTTCATTCCTCTACACGAGTCATCGTACGTCGCTTTGGATCAAAGCGTCTGCTAAATAAATGTAATGTAATGAGTTGTGTAGCATGCTGTCTTCTGTGGAGTTTTCCCCCATGTACAGCGAAGCACACTGGCCTGGCAGAACAGCTACTCTGCTCCACAGTCTCCATAGAAACCCACAGGAAATGATTCTCCACACAAGGCCCCCAGCGCTGTAAGTGATAACGGAAATGGGGGGAGTAGGGGGGGAGGACGTAAAGTGCACGATTTAACAGCCGTTTCAGGTGAAAGAGAGGGATGATCCCTTCACCTGGAGTGTGCTCTCTGCACCGAGCGCGAGGAGCAGGGATGGACGAGAGGTAGCCAGAGGGTTTCTCCTCAACGCTCACAAAGCGCCAGATGTTACCTGAGGGCCGAAAAGGTCCGAAAGAACGAGGGGGGGGATTCACGGATTTACGGGGGGGGGGGGGGGGTGTCTGTACGGCTGCCCTCACGCGCTTCGAGCCGCGGTGCTGCAGGTAGTGACCCGCAGGTTCGCCGACGCGCAGGATCCGCGTTAGCCCATGGCCTGATGGGTAATGGCCGCCAGCGGGCTTTTTAGCCTCTGCTGCATTACTGAGCAGCACGGCACCCTAAAACAGCGCTGCAGTTCCGCACGGACGCTGTAGGGGGCGCACTGTCCGCATGTAACATTGAGCCGTACGGACCAATACGAGCTGGACGCGGGAGCCGTAGAATAATGCCCCGAGGCCAAGCGTTCTAGAACTCTCCGTCTCTCCATACAGCAACGACAATCCGCAAAGATTAGTACTATAAACCTTTCAAGATACACAACTCATGCCCGAGTAGGCCAATATATACTGTACTTACATAGATTATCTCGATTTTTATTATGCCTTTGTAAAATACACGGTCAGTATTTGTATAGGAAAAATACTGTACAAAAAACAACTTCTAGAATAGCTTCATATAAACATTAAATCTCTTTATAATCAATATATCTATGTACTGTATCTTTTGGTCTGTAGTAAACATTACTAAATCCATTGGGTTAACCACAGTATTGGACAACACCAGCCAACTTTTTACATCTTATACATTCATCTTACTGCCATCTGAGAATGCAAACACATAGCTAAAAATTAAAAGTTTCTCTTTACACACACACACACATATATATATATATATATATATATATATATATATATATATGTATATATATATAATATTTATTATTGAAATGCTATATAATCATGCTTAGGAAAAAAAAATGGTGACGAATTTACTGCTTCGCAAAACGACTGAAGCTGAAGATCTGTGTATTTTAAACAGAAATCATGCCGAAACATTTAACTTGTTAACAATAATTATAATTATAGTAATAATAAACAATTGAGTATTACCAAAAAAAAAAAAAGAAAAGAAAGTTAAAAGCAACCCGTAGATGCTGCAGACATCAGATAGATTAGACAGGAACACACAACGGCACCAGGTCTGATTGTGAATCACGCAAAAGTGCAGAGATTTAAACGGAGGGGGGGGGGGGGGGGGGGGCTGTGACCGTACAGCCAATTTAGTATTTAGAAAGTGCCCGGGGTAGCAGGGAGCAGGCCCAGAAGGGAAGGGAGGGGCGTGGGGGTGGATCTACGTCCACAGGACCGTGCCTGGGTGCAGGGCTGTACAGTAGTGTATTCTGGGATAGGATTATTGCTTCAGTCAGTCCAGGAAAAAAAAAAAAACACTGGTGTTGTATCTCAGAGTAATCCTATAGGCTGCACCAAGGCGAGGGTGTTACAGCACTAAGCACATGGGGGGGGGGGGGGGGGGGGGGGGGGGGGGGGGTTATGTCACAGCACTTTATAAAACGAGTGGAGAAAAGAGGGGAGGGCCAGCGATGACCGATAACTAAAAACACAACAACATCATCAAAAACATCATCAGAGGATCCACCAAACAAAAAAATAAAATAAAATAAAATAATGCTTTATAGGTCATTTGAGGGTTGGTGGTTGGGGGGGTAAAAAAAAAAAAGAAGAAAGGTTGCGTTTATGAAAAATGAGGTTGCACATAGTTATGTATTTCAGGGCGGCGTTTCCACGGCGATGGGAAGGGCAGGCGGCTCCCTGCTGGTCAGGAGGGTTGTGGGCGGGGCCATCAGTTCAGCAGCAGCACGGAATAAAACTGAGTGACAGGCGGGGGGAGGAGCTTAATTAACTGTTCTCAGTCCCGTTGAGGAGTATAAAAGGACGCAAGGGAGCCCAACACGGCTTCACCATCCAGTGAGGAAACACAGAGCAAGAAGTGAGGAGGCAGTGGGTGTGGCCAGAGGAAGAAGTGAGGAGGGGGAGCGAGGCAGTGGGTGTGGCCAGAGGGCTCCAGAAACTGGGGGGGCGTGGCACAGGGAAGGGGGGAGGGGTGCGATTTATGTGCTCCCACATATATGTATAAACATACACCACACATCTATAATACATTTATACATATATCTAGAAAGAGATAATGCCACGAAGATGAAGTCAGTGAGAACCTATGAGGAGGAAGGGGACTGGGGGCGTGGTTGAAAAGGGGGCAGGGCTAGGGTGCACTGTCCTTCAGACCGTGTGACAGGCTTGGGGGCAGAGCTTCTAACCCGTGTGACAGGCGTGGGGGCGGGGCTAGGGTGCACTGTCCTTCAGAGCGTGTGACAGGCGTGGGGGCGGGGCTAGGGTGCACTGTCCTTCAGACCGCATGACAGGCGTGGGGGCGGGGCTTCAGACGGTGTGACAGGCGTGGGGGCGGGGCTTCAGACGGTGTGACAGGCGTGGGGGCGGGGCTTCAGACGGTGTGACAGGCGTGGGGGCGGGGCTTCAGACGGGGTGACGGGCGGGGGCGGGGGGCGGGGGGCGGGGGGCGGGGCTCACAGCGGCCCGTGCCGGGCTTCGTACTTGGCCAGCACGTTTTTGCAGCGCCCCAGCTCCTTGCGCAGCTCGGCCACCTCCATGCGCAGCGCCGAGTTCTCCTTCTCCAGGAAGCCCGCCCGGATGGCGATCTGGTTCTCCTTCAGCCGCCGCGCGTCCCGCGACCGCTTCGCCGCCACGTTGTTCTTCCGGCGCCGTGCCCAGTACTTATCGTCCTGATCAAAATAAACAAACAAACAGAGAAATAAATTAGGAAAAAATTGAAGCTGCAGCTTTCATACATTTATTAGTCACTTTACGGCATGCGGTGTGCAGTGCTGTGCGCGTTCTGATGCAGAACTTGTTCCTCATCTGGGTGTTCACATTGATTGAGCTTGACTGGGCTACTCCAACCTCCACCAGCCAATCACAACTACAGGTGCTGGCTAATGCACGCATGGCTGGGGGCGGAGCTTTTTGGATTTTATAAAATCATGATGTGCACAATTTAGGTTTTCGTTTGTCAATCGACCCAAATGTGCACGGCTAACACGCACTCATTTCAGCCACGGATTTAGTGATGGAGTGTGACTGACATGTTGCCGTGGCGATCCTAAACCACCTCGGAGCAGCGGCTGTAGGGGGTAGGGGGTAGGGTTAGGGTTAGAGTTAGGGGTAGGGTTAGGGTTAGGGTTGGGGGTAGGGGTTAGAGTTAGGGGGTAGGGGTAAGGTTAGAGGGTAGGGGGTAGGGGGTAGGGGTAGGGTTAGAGGGTAGGGGGTAGGGGGGGTAGGGGTTAGGGGTTAGGGGGTAGGGGGTAAGGTTAGGGGTTAGGGGTTAGAGGGTAGGGGTTAGGGGTTAGGGGTTAGGGGGTAGGGGTTAGGGGGTAGGGGGTAGGGGGTTAGGGGGGTAGGGGTTAGGGTTAGGGGTAGGGGGTAGGGGGTAGGGTTAGGGGGTAGGGGTTAGGGGTTAGGGGGTAGGGGGTAGGGGGTAGGGCTCACCTTCAGGTCCTCGGGGATGAAGACCTTGCGGGCCTTCTTTATCATGGGCTGGGGCTTGAGCTCCTCGGCGGAGAACTTGCGCTTGCGCGGGTCGAACACCTCCTGGCCCGGGACGCTGGACAGCGCCAGGTCGGCCGGGTCCGGCTCGTACCCCACCGGAACCTGGATGGTCTCCGGGTCGATGGGGCTGGGGGTGTTGCGAGACGTGGGCAGGACTGGGGGGGGGGAGGGGAACGTGGGGTAGAGACAGAGAGACTCGTTTTAGTGACGGTCAGACGTGACGTCTCGATACGTTCACAATGTCACATGATCTGAAAGGGAAGGAGAGCGTTAATGTTTCTCGTGTGTCTGTTTAAAATGTCCTCCACCGCTGAAGGACCTCCATTTCCTGTCTCTTTCTCAGCTCCGTACGGACCGGTATTCGGCTGTGTCGCCTCAAAGATGTCTTCATTTCTGATTTACCACTCTCCAAATGAATGCAGCACATCATGAGCTCTGACTGTTATATAGTACAGGATTAAATTCTCTTGAGCTCCGCGTTATGTAAAAGCTGTACTGCATTTGACTCCACCACTAGGGGGCAGTCATGACACAAATACTGAGGACAAGGCAGCACCTCGTTTTCCCACCAGTTCCCTTATGCTGTGGCCACTTTATCCGTCACAGCGTTTCAGTTTCGGGCGAAAAGGGAAGTCAGGGCAACAGGAGCGGCAGCATCCATGTGAACGCAAATAATCGACTTAGGGAGTCAGCTTTACCCAGAATCCCTGATCCTCTGGCCCTCGGTCTGCAGGAGCGCACGGCGGACGGGTTTAACTCGCATTACGGCGGGACGGCGGGACAGGGGGACAGCGGGACGGCAGGACAGCAGGAGAGAGGGACAGCGGGAGAGTGGGACAGAGGGAGAGCGGGACAGAGGGACAGCGAGAGAACGAGAGAGCAGGACAGCGGGACAATAGGACGGCAGGAAGTGGGTGACAAGCAGCGGTCAGCTTCCTGCTTTTCCATTCTTTCCTCCAGACGAGGATCACTTCAGCGACTGAGCCACAGCGTGAAGCAGCCACAGGACCAGGCGAGCTCGACATGCAAGACCTTAAATCAACGGGGCGCTATAAAACTGGGACGATAAACATTAAACCCGCGTCAAAAGCAACGTTTTCGGGCCGACGTTTCAATTTACCCGAGCACCTCGTCTTCCTGCACTGAGTAGGAAAGAAGGCGATTTGCACCCAGCACAATGACAGCCATGTTTGGCCACCATCTTTTCCCTCTTCCAGGCCCAGCAGCTGCGTAATCTCCCGCTGACCTTACGTGTCACTCCCTCCTCACCTAAATATAGCCGGCGTCCCATCATGCCCGCGCTGAACCGCGCGCGCGTTCCACCCCTCCGCCGCGAAAGCCGATTACGGCCCGTCCATCGGCCGAACCGAAGAGCCGCCCTCCTCCTGTCTGCCGCGCTACGGACTCCATTACCCACGCTGCACTTCCGCCGAGACCTTGGACAGTCCATTTATGCTTCCATTCACAGCTTTTTGATTTAATTAAAAAATTTTTAAAAATGTTTTACTGTTAGCTGTGTAAATTCCTTATTTTAAGTTCAAAGATGGGTGGACACAAGAATAAAACGCTCTGGATAAGAGCGTCTGCCAAATGCCTGTAATGTACTGTAATGTAAAAACAAACTTTGGGCAGAATGAAGGCTGAAAATGAGGACCGTGGTATGCCCACAGTGTTACAGGCCGTAAGGCTGCAAAGATTTCACGCCCCACTTTCCAGGTTGACTCACCTTCCTGCACACCTGGGAAGGCGGCTGTGACACTCTCTCTGCACACACAACACGGCGACTATTTTCTGCCACCTTAATTTGGCATTCTGAGTGACAGAAAGCTGCTTACTGTGCGAACGAAAATAACACACCTACCGCGAGCACAAAGGTGTTCAAACCCCTAAAAATACACAGCTCTGCCTCGCGCATAGGGCTTAGCACTCCCAGCAGATGGCGGCGTTCGCGCTTCCAGATGAACCTAAGACAGAGACGGCGTCCAAACACGGCTGCAGACTTGGCGGTAAGCGAAGAGCTCAAAAAGCCGCTAGAAAGGGCACGAACTTCGCCCGCGCCCTCCCATTGGCTCGCTGCAGCGGTGCCCCGAGGGCCAATGGGGTGGGGAGCAGAGAGACGGGCGGGGCGGCCTGCTGTCCGACACGGCTTCAGGTTCGACCGCCTGCCCGAGCAGACACAGACCAGACCGCTGCAGAACCACAGACCAGACCGCTGCAGAACCACAGACCAGACCGCTGCAGAACCACAGACCAGACCGCTGCAGAACCACAGACCAGACCGCTGCAGAACGGAACCTGTGACGTGTGCTTCCTGTACCCGAATCACAGGTAACAGCTCATCCACGGTCCAGCTGGCCATCGGCGGGGCTGCTGTCAGTCTCTGGACTGTGGATGTTCACTAAGGAGGAAATCATTGCTCTATTCTCCAAAAAAATAACACCAAATGAAGCCCAGAAACGTACGTTTTCATAACCAAACTCAGATTCCATAACCATTTTCTTAAATAAGATTAGCGTGCTTTTTTTTCCATTCCTGGTTACAAACGTGCTCTGTTTCAAAGAAAGCACGCTCTTTCACAGCAGCAAATCCTGAACTGATCCTTCTGTTCCACGCCAGGGAAAAAGAAAAGGTTTGTTCAAAGCCGGCTTTGTGTTTCACGTGTACAACGGACAGCTTTCCTCGGATCACGATGCCTGGTAATGCAGTCTTGCCCACAATAAAAATAAAAATTATTATTATTATTTTTTAATTAAAAAAATATAACTGAGACGGTGGGTTTGAGCAACTCATTATGAAATAATTAGAGAAGAGAAAGTCGCTGCACTGAAGCAGCAGAAAAGGGGCCTGAAAACAGGGTGAGAAGCAAATGAAATGTCCGTGTGGAGAGGGACCAGGGAGGAGGCCACACTTAAGCCCTCTCCATTGTCTGGAGGGGGGGTCCAGCGCGGTCTTGCAGACAGGATTAACCATGGAAACACAAAGAGGGAAACGCCAAAAAAAAAAAAAAAACCCCCAAGAAAAAAAACGAGTGTTCCAGCAGAGGCTAAATTGTTCCAGAAGACGAGAACAGTAAACACAGCATGGACATGCCCCCACCCTCTCCCCTCCCTCCTTCCACCCACTCAGGAATGCAGCCCCCCCCCCCCAGCCCCCCCTCCACCGGTCGCTCGGGATGTCCGCAGAACAGAGGCCAGGAGTTCAGTCATGGGACCTCGCGATGGGGCCCCTCATCCCGGCTCCCGTGGAAACGCCGCCACACGTCTGAGCTCAAGACCAAACCGCCTCTCCCCATTACGCACTCCACCGCCTCAGGGTGTCCTGCTGCCGCCTCAGTATCGGCCAATAAGAGCTCAAATCAAACTCATTAGCATCAGTATGGGCCAATAAGAGCTCAAATCAAACTCATCGGCATCGGTATCGGATAATAAGAGCTCAAATCAAACTCATCAGTATGGGCCAATAAGAGCTCAAATCAAACTCATCGGCATTGGTATCGGATAATAAGAGCTCAAATCAAACTCATCAGTATCGGCCAATAAGAGCTCAAATCAAACTTATCGGTATCAGTATGGGCCAATGAGAGCTCAAATCAAACTCACCAGCATTGACCTTGCGTGGAAATTATAGCAATGACAACACAACAAACTCGTGCCAGAAAGGCGACACATCTGATGAGCCGTTGATAATGTAAATTAAGCGAAAAATGTCACGCTAAAAAAGTAGCCAAATCGCAGTCATGTGAACTTCTGTTCTTTATTGTTTTTTGGGGGAATTTTTACCAGCCAAACTCATGAGCAAATCTATAGAGACTCAACAGCTCTCCAGACTCATGTTTTCTGCCTGAATAATCATTACAATAATAATAATAAAGTAAGTGAGTCGAAATATTTAGCGATACAAATAACATTTGTTCCATTTTTCTTTCATTAAGTCACATCTGTGCTCATCTACTCTTTCCATGAATGTGGAGACTGGGCTGCGATTTGCAGAATGCAAACGGTCACGCAAATCAGCCGAACGTCGGCGTCCGCCAGCGCAGCCAGACTAATATCGGCCGCCGATATCCGCCCAGGAATTTTCATACCTCAAAAGCGAGCGTGCCGGAGCGGGGTACGGGGGCTTTCGGCCTGAAGACGGGACAGGGTGCGGGACCCTAATCTGCGGAGGGAAAGAGCCCTGGAAGCTCAGAGGGGAGGGGCTTCGTTCTGATGGGAGGCTTCAAAGGCCTGCCGCTACAGCGCACGCTAGCTCTGCAGCGAGCCGCAGCGAGACAACGCTTTTGCTTCTCAGAGGAGGAGACCCCGGCGTGACCCCAACGGCACCAAGGGCCCAACATGGCCGCAGGCGGAGCCCGACATGGCCGCAGGCAGGGCCCGACATGGCCGCAGGTAGAGCCCAACATGGCCGCAGGTAGAGCCCAACATGGCCGCAGGTAGAGCCCAACATGGCCGCAGACAGGGCCCAACATGGCCGCAGACAGGGCCCAACATGGCCGCAGACACGGCCCAACATGGCCGCAGGCGGAGCCCAACATGGCCTCCTCAATATCTTCCCAGTCAAAGGTAACCTGTAGCCACTAATGTCTGTCTACACACGAGTCCGCTTTAAAGCGAATGCACATCGTCAGTCCTGTGTCCTTTCGATCAGACTTGTGTACGAACTCCAGTGGGAAAACACTGAGGCCGTATGGCCTGCCAGATGCATATTCAGTCTGCAGCACAGGAGAGAGAATATTTGATTCAATGTTTATTGTATAGTGCAACCTGGAGAAACACAAAAAAAGACTGCTTCACTTCCTTTAACCTACTAATGAATCCGCCATTCTGTGCACAGTAAAATGTCCAGTATTCAACTCCAGAGTGGGACCAAATGCTATCTATTAAGACTTGAATTAACACTGTTAGAGTTAAATAACACTGGACATTTCACCGTGTGGAAAGGCCCCCAGGTCTGTGCGTCCACAGGCTCTACCGCTGCTCTACCGCTGCTCTGCGGCTGCTCTGCGGCTGCTCTACCGCTGCTCTACAGCTGCTCTACCGCTGCTCTGCGGCTGCTCTACCGCTGCTCTACGGCTGCTCTACCGCTGCTCTGCGGCTGCTCTACAGCTGCTCTGCGGCTGCTCTACCGCTGCTCTACAGCTGCTCTGCGGCTGCTCTGCGGCTGCTCTACAGCTGCTCTACCGCTGCTCTACGGCTGCTCTGCGGCTGCTCTACGGCTGCTCTACGGCTGCTCTGCGGCTGCTCTACCGCTGCTCTGCGGCTGCTCTGCGGCTGCTCTACAGCTGCTCTGCGGCTGCTCTACAGCTGCTCTACCGCTGCTCTACAGCTGCTCTGCGGCTGCTCTACGGCTGCTCTACGGCTGCTCTACGGCTGCTCTACAGCTGCTTTCCCGCTGCTCTACAGCTGCTCTGCGGCTAACAGACCCCCGGCCGTGGGCTCACTACGCTGTTCCGTCCCAGTGGTATCCAGGGAAACGAGAAGGGCCCTCGCAGCGACGCGACGCCGGACTGACCGCCCACGCCCGGCCCTCGCGCACGAACGCACCGCCCCACACCCTCCAAGCGCGCCTCACAAACCCGCCAAGCACGCCTCACAAACCTGCAGCGCACCCGCCAAGCGCGTCTCACACACCTGCAGCCACCCGCCAATGCTCAATTCAGTTTCGTTTTTGCCTATTTATATTTACAGTGAAACTGCGCGTTACTGTGCGCACGCCAAACGAAACGGGCTGCTGGCACACGAGGCTTGACTGTTTACGCTCATTACCGACCTGCAACTACTACGAAACGAGCGGGGGGGAGGGGGGGTGACTTTATAAAACACCGGGTGCATTTGACACTGGAACGGGTGACCGCTCCCATCCTGGCACAAACGCAGCCGCTGGGTCGGACCTCACCGGCGACATCTACAGGGAACTCATCTGCACAACGGAGCACGAGAAGGAAGACAAAATGCTTCCCCAACTCCACTTCACAGGAACAGTCTTAGCAGGGCTTCCGAAGCTACACCTAAACGCACTCAGCGTGCCGACTTTCAGGTATTAAATACAAGCACTTCCGCAAATTACTCATTTGCATTTGAATCCTTTGTTATTAGGCTTATAATTCTTCACAGCACTGACCAATCGGTATCCAAGTTCTCAGTTTTAATGAGCAGGTTTGTGCAGGGAATTTTGTTTGTGCAGTCTTCTACATACGATACAGAAGAAGCTGGGCCACCAGACCCCACGAACGCATGCTCGTGTCAACATCAGCTTCCGCAGTGCACTCTGGGTAATACATGGTTTTAGCAATATACCTGTAAACTGAGGTCACTGGTCTTCTTCCCCCTGCATCCCCCTGACGGTAAACTGAGCGTGCTCAGACAGAGCCGGGCCTCACATCCACAATTTAAGCAGGAAGCCGCTGTGCATTCGTGGATTTAAACTCGCAGGCCCTCTGAATGTTTATGTGCGATTTATACTGACCGTCTGACTGCTTAAATTCACTGCGAGCACGATCATAGTTACTGTCTCTGATACCACCTCAAAACACAACCCCCCCCCCCCCCCCAACATCCAGTGTCTAAGTCAGTATCGGGGACACATATAGGTTGAAGGTCTGTTTATCTGTTTCTAATTTGAGGAAGCAGGAGCAGGTGGATCAAAGTGTGTTTTTCTACGCATCTACGCAGTGTGAGCTTCTTCACTGCGTCGCACAGCGAGAGCCTGACGGCAGAGAGAGTGCGTTCTCCCACACCGAACGCAGTGCGTGCGCGGGGCGCGGTGTCGAAGGCCGTACACACAGCCGGTCATCACAGCAGCCCGACTGCTTTCAGAACAAGGACCGCTTCACCGGAACGGACAACTGATGTAAACGATAAATACGAGAAATCTCTCGACTTTAAAAAATATTTTTCTTAACAGTAGAAGCATACACACCCCCAGATTTGGGCAATGTAAATATGTTATTTGTAATAACAGATCTTATTTTTCTTTTTTGCCTGGTGCATTTATAAATTTGAGATGATTTATAAATTTGATTTCTTCCGCTCTACCAGAAATCACTCACTGACTGGCATCAGTAAATTGTACAGCAGCTTCCACCATAATTTCACTCTGTCGCAAACTTTCACAACCTAATGCCGGCTGGGCAGGTTGTAGAGCTGCGGTCTGCTGTCGTCAGTTTTTGCGGGTGTGTGTACAGCAGGATCAGTGGCTCGAGCTCAACTCCGCGCACACGTGACCGCAGCACAGCCCCTGCAATGTGACTCTTTGCGGGGAACGCGCTGTTAATCTGGCGCGCGCCGTTCTTAAAGTGCGCCGCACGCGACGCCCGCATGTGTCAGTCACATGGACCAACACGCTGCAGGGAGGCGACTACTTTCCGTTTTCACGTGAGAGGCAATGTGCGCCGCCGCGGCCAGCAGGTTGAAACAAACCCAAACAAAAAAAAAACTCATTGATGGCGCGAAGTTAACAATGCGATCGAAAATCTCCTACAGGTCAGGGCGCTGTATCATTAGCAACCTGTCAAACCACAATAATGAAATCTGACATTTCAAGCGGTTTAAATTCGCGATGTCGGTTACAAGGCGGTTTCGCTTCCCATGCTCAAGATATCGCGTTTAGATCTCGCATATAAATAACAATACCACTTTCGCCCGTTAATCCGTTAATTGATCATTTCTTTCTGCATGATAGTGCAAAGCACGATTTTAAAATAACCGGCCATCGCCTAACCTTACCATTTACACAATGGCCATTAAGTGTACTTCAAAACAGCTTCGGACTGTTGCTGCTGCAAATTCCTAAATCATACACAAAAGGGCCATTTTCTAACATTAGAATTATTGTGTACGTACTACCGTTTTTTAAAATGGCATTGTAAAGAGATGAAATACATGTTCAATTAAGTGACGCACGATGTTCTTCACACGGTTATCAATAAATAAACGAATCACTTGAGTTTAATATACTGAATAGTTCTTAAATGTAAGACATTTAGAAAATATACATATCCTTATGGAAACCCCCACCAATAGTGAATTCCAGGAGGATTTATAGCCAGTGGTGACTTTTTGTTCTGGAGATAAGGCAACAGGTTAGTAGCTACCGCACTCTCCACTGCCCGTTCTCTTCCTTTGCCATTTAAGTTTACCAGCCAATCAGGGCAGAGCTTGCGCACGGGCGGAACACACCACACCTGCGCGTTCTCAGGGCTAAACTACCCCCCTAATGAGCAGGTGGGCAGATCACGCAGATGTCATTTTACCAGCAGAGACCAATTTCTGTTCTACAGCTTTAACCACAATAAGGCTTTTTAAACCACCCTGTTCGGTTCAGACGACGATTATTAACGGGGTCACATTAGCATGCTTGCCTTGCGACTGTCGGAATTATCCTTTGACCCTAATAAAATGTGTGTGAACAGAGTGTTCTGGAACTGTTAAGCCCACCCTCAGTGATTACAAACAGTAAGCTTAGAGTACAGTGCACATTATAGCATTTAGACAATGTTTGATAGAGATACGCTAGGAGCTGTACTGGTTAATATCGGATGGCTTGCTCCACTGTAATGCAGGGTCGGCACAGAACTGTAACACACAAAAACAGCCAAATTCTGTTCCCTCCGTGGCTTTGGTGGGGGTTTATGACTACATTTTGACTGGCTAACTTTATAAATACATATTTTATTTTTCGTACATTAACACGTAACATGGCAACATCATTCGAAGTTCGGATGCATCAGAAACCGAACCTCATTCGCATAACATTGTCCACGAGTACAGCGTCATATGCCGTTGAGACACGGGCTGACTGGCATGTGTTCGCATCCCAGTATCCTTTCCTTTTGTTCCAAGACTAGTTTTTCAGGTGAGGGGAATGTATCGCTCAATTTCAGCATTGAGCAGTAAATCTTGTCAAGGGTACACTCATTTCAGGAAGACATTTTGCTTGAAGCAAAAACAGACCGTTTCCAGACCCAAATTTCTCAGAGCCTTCACTGCAGAGCGACTCCTTCAGAAAACACGCCAGCACGCACACAGGATCCTGCAAATGATCAAACTATTCGTGTTCCACGGACCATTTTATAAATAAATTCCAGAATGGTGTTCATTAGTGAGCAACGGGTGCTGATTGCTTTATCTCCCCAGATGAAGACCGCTTTTGCACACAGACCAGCCAAATTAACAAAGCTGACCAAAACGAGCTCCAGGATGCTCATAACCACGCAACGCCATTAGTCAGCTAATGCTAAAGTTAAAATTTTTCAGTTAATCACTGGCTAAATAATAGTTTTAACCAGTGAAAAATCGTCTGATGGAATATATTAAAAGCTGAACGGCGTACTGTAAATTCAGAGCAATATGGAGCACTATTCTGCTGATCCCAGACAGACAAAAAGCCCTGTCTCATGGTGTGTGTGTGTGTGTGTGTGTGTGTGTGTGTGTGTGTGTGTGAAACTGGTGCATTTATATCAATTTTCACATCTTTCTTTTACACATTTACACCTTTGAGCTGAATCCTGCTGAGACCGCTCAGAAGGGATCTATTCGTGTATTAGGGAGCGAATCCTCTTGGTACCAGCAGCAAATTCTGTTCTTTTAATATTTCTGAATTTCAGACAATTGCATGTACTTTTAGACAATGCACGTAATTTACTTAAGACTACCTGTGCAGCGATTTGCTTTGCAGTGTCCTACTCTATCACCATGACACAGCCAAACCCCCCAGGACACACACACACCTGTGAACTGCCCTGTGCTATGCCTCCCCCCCCCCCACTCCCCACTCCCCACCATCTGGATGCTGGTACCTGCTCTGGCCTCCACTCTTAGTGCTTCCGTTACCTCTACCGCTCACCCCCCCCCCCAAAGAAATGTCTAGTTCCTGGGGGGATGTGCAGGTGTAACCCTGTGTGTCAGTGAATCGGAATCCACTGAAACTGGGGGGGGGGGGATTTGCTGCGGCAGTGGGGTGCTGCTGAAGAGCAGCGGTGTAGGCGGGCGGGCGTGGGGGTCTCGTTACCTGGTCTACTGGGGCTCTGGAGGCAGCTCTGATTGGCCACGGCCGTGTGAACAGAGGTGGTGGGGCGGCTGCTGAGGTCGACCACGCTGGGCGTGGGCGGCGGGGGCGGGGGGGCCTGTGGCTGGCTCTGCTCGTGCTGCGTGGGGTTGGAGGGGATGCCGTTTTCCGACAGGAACTCCTCCAGGTCCATGTACTCCAGCTGAAAGGTGTCTCCATCGTAGGGCAGGGTCTTGTCCCACAGCGTGGGGCCCAGAAAGGCGGACTGTGGAGCGTTGGGTCCACTGACGTCCTCATCCAGCTTCTTCTCCTTCTCTTTCCCAAACCCTAGAAAAATCACACTATTCAGTTACCACACACACACACACACCATACTCCCAGGCGCACACACACTGGTCTTCCATGCAATACTTTGAAACCAAAAATTACACAAATTAAAAAATTAAACAGCAGAACTCTCAATCCCACATGGCATGCTGCTATTGGACTTTTGAGTCAAATTCTAAACTTTAACGTCGTACAATCACTGGAGACATTTGTCTTTGGGACTGATTCAAACTAAAAATAAAAAAAATAGAAAGGGAAGAAAGCTCGCACGCCCATGCGCTGGAATGTACGCACGGGAGGAAATAGCTCGCGAAGGAACTCTGCTGGCACGCGATCTTTAAACTTACATCGAGAACTTGAAAGCTTGAGAAAGAATAATCTTTCCACGGAGCCTGGTGATGTTTTTCTCTCCAAATATTGATGCATCGTGCATATTGTAATTCAGTATTGGAAACTGAAACAGCTACCATCCAGGGTACAAAATCATTTAATCTGACCTGGTAATTACATTTTAATAATACGACTGCATCATGAGCAGGTAGCTATGATAGCTACCAATCAAAGTAATTTACATTACATTTAACTAGGGAAAACCAATATACAAGCCAGCAATATTTCTCCACTTCACGGAGGCGCGTCTCCGTAGCTCTAAAATTAACATTTCATGCAGACAGCTAGTAATAGTAATTTAACTAAACAGTTCGACATAAAAGACTTGCTTCATTAATTGAAGTCATATTTAACAAGCTAGTTGGCGTCGACAAGGTAGAGTAGTAACATTTCATTGCAGAAATTCTCGACTGTAAACACCAATAACAAATTATGACACACGCCTGTTTCTATGAAAATCAATTTGATTAATTGACGCATCTGCTATATAGCTTGGGTAGCTTGCATTCTTTGATTTGCTATCAAAAGCCAGTAATAAATCCACCACATTCAGTGCAGTTAGCCTTCTAAACTGAAACAACCACAACAGCTAGCTTTCTCGCTAGCGAATTACACCATATACCGTACACACGGCTTGCAGTTGCTAGCTAGTTACCGCGCCAGCTATAGCCGAAAAGATCCGACCGTGGAAAATGACAGATGAGTTGTCAGCTAGCTACCTACTGTAGTGAAACCACAGACACCGTAGCAAGCATATACGCTATAAATTGCAAGCACATCGACAGTTTTTATGCATGTAATAAAATTATTATTTGAGTTGACCAGCTTAGTAATATGTACCTTCGTCATGGTGAAACGGTAGTTTCAAAGGATTTTCCAACAGAGATTTCAGCACACCATGAGTTGGAGGTAGGAAAGTTGAGTTTATGGGGAGAGGTCTTGCCATTTTCTCCAGGGATCGCGGAACAAAATTAAAACACTTTTTTTTTCAAAAGATAATGAAAATAAAAAAATTGCAAATAAATAAATCCTCAAGGTAAACTGCCGCGGTCCCGGTCTGCTTCCGCGAGATTGATTAGCTAGCTACCCCAGGAAAAACACGGCTGCGATGGGGTTCGGAGTTATTGCAGACCGCAACTGATCGTGGCTACTTTGCTAGTCTGAAATGGCTTGCAATTCCATGTGCGGGCACTGACATCAGTGACGTCAAACCTCTTGGCAAAGCTCCTGAGTACTGAATGTACGAATGAGATGGGAGGAGACAGTCTGAGCGGCCTGTGAATTTTATAAGTTGTTGCACTTTGTCGCCGCTCTGAACTTTTGTATGTTTATCTTTTGCGTATCAACAACACCTATACAAAACACATTCCGTCTGGTTGTAGCTGACTAACCAGGAGGCAGTTTTCTTGCCCGTATTAACTTCACCATCAAAACATGAGATCCTTGTATTCGTTTGGACGCGGGCTACATTAACAGCTTTTAACAGAGATATGAGTTCTGCAACACACTTTGGTTAGGTGCCTGACAAGAACAATTCGATTTTGTTGATGTGGAGGCAAAAAAAATAATTTATTAATTAATTTAAATATATATATATATTAATAATTATTACATTTGCTTTTTAATATTTTTTTTACATGTTTCTACGCCCGTCCACACAAACTACATTACTAATTCTGCCACTAAACACAAGACGCACCAGGAGCGAGCTCCCGTCACGCGTTGCCTGCATGGATACAGTGCACAAGGCCGGCGGAATGGCTGGTCACGTGAGGGGCCGAGTTGACCTACTTTTATCCAATGGCAGAAGCAAAGCTAAATGCTGGCGTGACTGGTCAGGGGCCGTGTCACATTGAACTTCATGTGTTCGCGTAGCGAAGAAAAACAACCGTCCTCCTTTCAGCAGCAAAAAATCTACTTGTCACTGTTCTAGTGACCTCTGCAAAATGCTGTGTAAAAGTAGGTGCATTTAATTGTCCGTTTCTTTCTTGCAGGGGGTTTCGATTTTTACCATGATTAACTTGATGGTTTTGCATATACATTTTGTCCACACAGAGCTACCACTGAAACATTCCCTCACGATAATATTAATCACTCAGCGTTCATGCAGCTTGTAGCTACACCACTAAGTTGAAATATGTGGTTAATATTCAGTAAGCTATATGGAAGACAGTATTTTTAAACGTTATAGAAGCGAAATGAGAACTATAGTAGATTTTTTGTTCAGATCCGGCAACAGTGGTTGCCAAAGCAAAACGGTATTGTTGTGACGACCGAAACTAGGACACTCCTCCCCAAATGGGTTGTGATCCCGAGCCGACTACGGGATGAATGAACGCAGGATGAATTGGACAAACAGGAATTATGGGTAAAAAGTATATTTCACACTGACCACAGCAAAGAACCCATTCACGAAAACACGCGAAGAAATGGAATGGGCTGAAATCATTTTTCCTCTAACCACAGACTCTCTTTTAACAATAGACTTTGAGTTGACAAACTGTATACAGCCTACTGAATAACTTAACCTAGTCGTATCACCTCTTCTTCTTAGTTATATAAGTTTAAATTACTTTGACGTCAACCAGCTCTGACATACAACAGCAATGTAACTAAAAAAAATGATTTTAATATCCGAAGAGATAGACGAATTGCATTGATAATCTATAACCCTAGACATTACCAAATCGCTGCTTTGTATCTTAGGTTTGACCCCTTAAGATCTGTGATCAGCTCTGTGCAAAATAAATAAGCATGAAGGCAATCAGTGTCTTCACTTTGAAATAATTGCTTAAACCTCCACAAAAAAAAAAAAAAAACATCTTCTGCAACCAAATTCAGACATGGCCAGCATTGCCGGTGTGAGAGTTTCTGAAGGTGTTTTCTTTCACATACATATCTTTCAGCGTTTTTCTCAGGACAACTATTTGTAGAATGTGCCCAGTAAAATCAAATGGGATGTAGCCTGCCGGGTACTGTAGTCTTCCTACAGTAATAACCTGGAGCATTCCTGCATGAACTAACATACAAATCCATAAGATTGAGCTTCTGTAGTTTTGCACCTTTTCCACCTCTCTCAGTGTACGATCATTATTTTCTGATGCTATAGGCTATATATGAGTTGCTGTTGGTTTTCTTTGTGAATATTATTGCCGGACTCAAATCAACTTGGAATGGTACAATGTAGAATAGGGGAGGAGCCTGGATCTAGTGCACATAGAATTGGGAAGGGGCCTGGATCTATTGTGTACATAATTCAGTTTGACTAATTTTCATTTCTTTGGAGTTTGATGCGTTCAGGGCAGAAAATGCAGCTTTCAGCTGTGACATAAATGTCATTCACCCAAATTAAACAAAATAACAGCTTGGCCAGGAGAGTAGCAAATTTGGGTCAAAAAACTGGAGTAAAGTTGCAGGTTTTGGCCCGTAGGTATGAGTGTGCGAGTGAACGGTGTGTGTGCCCTGCAATAGATTGGCGACGCATCCAGGGTGTATTCCTACCTCTCGCCCAATGCACGCTGGGATAGGCTCCAGCGCCCCCCGCGATCCTGCTCAGGATAAGCAGCTATAGATATTGGATGGATGGAACTTGTGCTTACACCAAAAGACTCCAATCATATTGAATGTGTAAGAAAAATGATGATGGCTGCGAACTGCCTTGCTATATATTTGTCTTGTCCTGCAGTTTGCCTTTACATTTCAGAAGGTTCCTCCTGCAGCCTGAATAGAGGTACGTGCTAAACTGATAAATGGTAACCATTCAATAAGTATGCAAGTAATGGTTTGTTTTGCTATCAGCTGCAACCTGAAAAACCAGCAGAGATACTCAGGCGTCCCTTTTCTGGAATAAAGAACAGGGTGTGAAAAACTTTAGCTTTCACGGTGGATTAGCCAAAGTAATGGGTAATAGCTTTGAGGGTTTTAAGAATGACGTATGTATGTACGTATGCTATAGTGCTGGTTCTCACGTAAGCTCAGCTATTTTGCACTCTTTCTCTCTCTCTCATACGCACACACACACACACAGACACACACATGCGCGCACACACACACACAGGCACTCTCACAATCACAGAAGAGCCATGTTTTCAATGGGCGTCTCGCATTGGTACCGCTTCTCACTCCTACAGTCACATCCTGTTTCTTTGTGATTAAGTGACTAAACGAAGGTCATAATGCACACAAATGCACGACTGAATCGGTTTGATTCTCGACGTCCAGCTTCAGCAGAATCGCTTTGTGGCGGCATGATTCATTTTAGCTCACGCATTTAAAAGTTCGCTGTGATTGCCGGCCGTTTCCGTGTTAAAGTTTTCTGCATCAAAAATGAAATGTTTCACAGGATGAGGAGGAGACGCCACTCTTCCCAATGGACCCTTCTGTGATGTCAGTGCGCTGTCTCCCTCTTCACCAAGTGAACGCACGCGACTGCTGTGAGAGTCATCGTTCAACCTGAGCTGTATTTATGATTGACATGGCGTAGATGCAGAATTTCTTTCAACTGCATTCATACGGCTTTGAATGGACCACGTTTTTAAATGTTAAGATGTCAAATACACATAAAAACCTTAATACGTGACATTTTAATCCGTTAAATTAGCTTAACTGCAGTCGTATGTTATAACTAATAATGAATAACTGAAGTAGAGCATCAATATGATGTCAATCATGGTTTTACATTTTTTTATAATCTGCATTATCTTTCTATATGACAAGACTAGTACCAAAGAATGAATGTATTGTTTCTGTGGAAATATTTTTTATAGGTTACCTGCGGACCATTTGTTTCAGTCGACTCTCATGTGTGAGTATAAAATCCAGAGGTTTTCTTCAGCTAGTTTAAGAGAGGCGATGGTGCTTCAGATTCAACATTGTGCTTTGAAGAGGACCCAGGCCTGGATGTTAGTGAGCCACTTCGGTACTTCCTGTGGACGGTACTTCCTGTTGGGAATGCTGCAGATGAGACGGGAAGCTCTTGGGTGCGTGAAACACTCAGTGTGCCCACAACTGTACTCAGCCTGAAAGAGGAGAGGATCAGATGACTTATCTAAATATACCACCCGAGACCTCTCCTCCTCCTCCTCCTCCTCTTCCTCCTCTCTGAGTGAACAACAGTCCACCTCTGGCATGAGCCCAAATGCACAGAAGCTCTCATTTTATTTTTCATGTTCTGTCTCTTTCCGAGGCCTAAGTCTTACATGCAGGATGATTCAACCAAATTCCAGGGGTCATGTTCTCTCTCGAAAGAACAAGGAAGCTTCTTCTTCTTCTTCTGCATCTTCTATTTCAATATTTTGCCTGCAAAGCGCTGCGTGTTCTGAGCAGAGAATTTTTCCATCAAAAGAACATTTTCGTTTGGCATGCCTGCAGATCTGAAACGCCTCCTGGATTTATTGGACCAAACAATGTCGCTGCCTGGAATGGAGTCCACTGGTATAAAGAGTGTTTTCTGAAACACCCAGAGCACCGATATGTGTGGCTGTGTTTGAGATAAATCTAAGGGGGCGAGATGTCCCTCAAAGGCATGTAGCGTCTCATAAGCCTGATTTAGACAGCCTTGACCATTATGGCTGAAACGATTGCTTAAATAGAATATTGACCTTGTGTTTTATTGCAGCTCAAGTGAAGAAACTGTAAATATAAATATGTCACACACAAAATTACCACTAGTGCTAGGTACAGAGGGACAACATAGGATTTCATTGCTCACAGAAACTAATTTTAAGGTGGAAACATTTCAGCAACCAGCTCTCTCTGTCAGTTTTTCCTTTTGGTGAAAGTGTCATCACTTATGTCTTTTTTTTTGAGTCAGTAGTTGACTGCAAGGTGGGTTTTAGTGTGGATATTTATAGGGGAATCACAGTGAGTGCAGTATACTCAGGTAAAAACCAGATCCAACAGGAAGTGATCAGCCCGGATTACAGAAGCATGCAGGCCAGCACTGCCCATCAGGAAATCAGACTTCTCTGACAGAAGGAAGAAACGTGGAGGATCATGGGTAAAAAATCAACACAGCTCTAATCAATAAAAACATAATCAGCCATTTTTCTTGCAGTTACCAAGTAATACACACACACACAAAAATGTACAAAACTGTGTATTGAATATTTTTGGTTCTTAAATCAAAGACACTTTACTGTAGAAAAAAAAGCTAGAATACTCAAAATTTCAAGGCAAGGCAACTTTTTCAGAAAACAAATCTAAGTTGTCTTGATATTTTGAGTTTCATAGACGCTTTGCCATCTAAAAAAATAACCCTGGTTTTGTTTTCTCATGTGGATCTATAAATACTGAGGCCTACTAGGATTAGAAATTGAGCAGAGGACTATGGGAACTAGAATTGCTCTTAACTCTGTTCAGCAAACAGGACTCAGACATTTTTAGCGGAGATCTAATGTGTATGAGCTGGATACCCTATTGGATTATGCTGTAGTCGCCCCACGAATAGCAGGCTTGACAGACAAATATAACCCCTAGATCTAAATGTGGAGCTGGACTCCAGTAAAACTCCAGTCAAAACACCCCTGGCGCCTGTACAGAACACACAGAACACGGACAGAGAGAGACCGCCTGCAGCACAGTTCTGCATTGAAGTTTGCCAAGAGCTACAGGCTGCGTTAATGCTCGTGGCCACGTAAAGCAACAGGTTGCGGATGCTCAGCGGATGGCAAGAATACAGCGGCCATCTTGGGCGCAACTGTGGGTCCCCGTCGCTGCGGTCGGCTAGCGACCGGACAGTCACTGTCCGGACAGTCACAAGGCAGCCGAGATTGCGATCAGCGGTTAGGAGAAGGCGAAATACTGTAGATGATTCGTGACCGTGCCCTTAGCTGACTGCTGCAGGAAAATCCGCTTCACTGCAACTCAAAGAAGGTACAATAAGCATTCTAAACCAAGTGGAAAGCGCGAGTTTCTCTGTATAATAACATGAGCCGCTGCGGAGTCAATTACGGGGAAAAAGCTAAGAATTACTTCTGCCCGTGAGAACCAGGGATCGCTCACGGCAACACGCGCATGCGTCCGTAGAGCAGGTGTACGCGCGCCGCCGCTCACCGGCAGCTTTCAGTTGACTGAACGCGCAGGAGGCAGAAGCTACGTGAAGCTCTTCCGCGGTTGTGCAAGACGCTTTTCTCCAGCGAGATGATTGCGCCCACCCGGGCAAACATATCCCGGAGGATGAAGGGCAACACAATGTTATGTTTTATTTACGTGTTTGTTGTCATTTTCCTTTCTGCAAATTACTTCCCAGCGGCGCCTGTACATTGTGAGGAGCACGGTGATGTTGTTTGGGTTCCTGTCATTTCAAAAATGAAAAATGAAACGGAGCACAAAGCTGTTTACATAGCCGTCACTCGTGGAGTTTGACGCTTTATATATATAGCCGTCCAGTTACAGCACAGATTTCGGTTGTCACGCACACAGATATAACATGGTAACAGAACTGAAAGTACAAAAGTGATTAATCAATCGTGAATATTGCACTCCTGGCTTTAATCTAAAAAAGAACGTAAAAAAAAAAACAGTAATACGTTTAGTGTGTGTAACTGGAGCTCACACGTTCATCACTGCAACGCAACAGAATTAGGGCCACGTTCTGATAGCCAGGGTGAATCAGTCCAACTTCATTAAGGTAGCGTGATCTTAAAACTTTAGAAAGACTATTCTGCTGTTCTTAAATGCGTCCAATGGACATCTGGACCTCTTCCTATAACCTTATCTTAAAATGAGAAATCCATATTTATGATACCATTTTTAACATTGGAAGTTAAAGCTCTATAGTTGCCAGGGTCAATGTGGTTAATTTTCTTTTATAGTGGTCTTATTATACAGTCTTGTTTCCAGTCATCATAGGTAGTTATAAAATTGCATAAAAAATACTTGCATATCATTTCTATATGCCTCTTTATGTGAAAATCTGATGAAAAACTCATTTTCAACATATAAAAATGCCAAGTTACTCACACATACAAAGCACTGTCTATTAGTGATTACTTAAAATCCATTAAAATTATTGATATCAAAATTGTGCCAAATTACATAAAACAATATTGGCTATCTTGGCTCACAATTTAAACAAGTTAAACACACATTTAATAAGCTGTATTCCAAAGCAATGCTACCCAAAGTTTCCTAAATTCTTTCAAGTAACCTGGGAGATGGGGTCAGGTGGAAGATCTGTGATTAAGAGTGGAAGGAGGTGAACAGCTTTATTTTCGCTGTGAATCATAACGAACCTTTCAGGAGGCGGAAATAATTAACACGCTCAAACGTTGTTTACGAATCCCTGCTGTTTCCACATAAAAATTTTAAAAAGGCTCAGCCTAATGCAAGACATTGGGGAAAATTCTTTTTGATAAAATGGGTCAGGCAACCTTTCAAGACACCAGCAGATAAAGATTCAGATATAAAACAAATTTATGTCAAATGATCCGTACTGAATAAAGGAGCAACTTCCTACAGCTGACTAACGGCCTCATGCTCCATTTTGTCACACAGTGCACAGCTAGACCCAGGCCCTCTCAGCTGCGGGCATTCACCATTGTTATGGGCATATTCTGGGAGTGCAATTATCAGGTATCAGAAAATACACTCGACATTTAAAATTAATTTGTGCCAAAAAAAATAAAATAAATACATCTTATGACTGAATCATAAAATTTAAATAAATCAGTTATGAGTATGTGAGAAAAGTAGGCAGATAACAGTCCGGTGGGTGACAGACAGGCACCGATGGGGGGGGGGGGGGGGGGGGTCGGTGGGCAGACTCGTTTTAACAGAGAATTCTTTTTGGGGGCTGACTAATTCGGCCTAATTTACAATTTTCATCATTCATTCCTCGCCCACGACTAACAGCACTGTTGACTGGCGAAGCGTCTGGTGCCAGCAGCAGTTTGAATACTAATTAGCATATTCATTAGCATAACAGGGAAACGGAGTTCGAGGAATGCCTCACCTGTGATTGGTTAGGGACACAGAATGTGTTGTGCCACATTAAAAAAAAAAAAAAAACATTTGTGATGATTTATATGGTCGTCTTCATCATCAGTGATCTGAAATTTAGGCTTTTGAGGACTTCCTGTGCATTGTGGAAAACCCTCAGACAGTTTTTAAAATCAAAATCAAATCAAAATTAATTTATATGGATCTTTTTACAAACAATCCTCACAATATGCTTCACAGACAACCCTGGCTTAAACCCCCACAGGAGCAAGACTAAGGCAACAGTGGCAAGGATAATCTACCTGTAGCAGATGGGAAGGAACCTCGGAAGGAACCAGGCTCAAGGGGGAAACCCATCTTCCTCTGTAGGTGAATAAAAAATATTGTATACTTGTCTGCGCCACAGTCAGTTTAAACAACAAAATGATATGAAAATGTGCTATTGCAGTTTCTCAATAACGTACATTTATTTCTCAATAAATTTAAGGTAGCAGATCAGTGAAGTGCTGCATTTGTTCATATGTCAGCATGTTCATATTTCATATCTGCTTTGATACTGGGAGCAGCAGCCTCTTGGTGCCTCAGTACCGTGTAAAAAAAAACATTGTGAGCGGAACTGGCACAACACCAGAGAAAAGGAAGAACTTTGTGATTAAAAAAATCAAATGTGTGAGGCTGGGAGGTGAGTCAGCTCCTCAGGCCGCTCGCCAGTGGCTGTGTTCCCCCAGCTGGGAAACCCAACCGTGCCAGCCAGGCTGCTCACACGTGCCACATCCGGCGACCCCCCCACCCCCACTCCACCCCCCCCCCCCCCGTCATCACCAACAACAACACCCCCCAGCCCCCACCCCCTGCTCCTGTGGGGATCCTCTTTCCTAGGTCTGGCTGACCGTACTCCGGCTAAGTATACCCAGCATCCAAGCAGAGAGCACCTGCACACACACACACCCACACACACACCGGACTGCACGTTTCAGTGCACATGTACTCATGGCCCTGCTGATAGATCCTTTATCTCCTCCTTTCCACCTTTTCCTTGCCATCTTTCTCTCCATTCCACATCCTCTCTCTTTTTATCTCTCCATATTTACATCTCCACCCAAACTCCCTTCCTCCATTTCTTCTCTCAGCTTCTCTCCCACCACCTCCCCTACTCATTCTCCCCATCCTCCTTGTGTCTGTATGTATACACAGATAACAGCGTTTTTCACAACCTGCCATCAAACCTTCTCTATGTCTCCAGAATATTTACAGCTCAATAACTGGCCTGCTGTCAGACATCTTCTTACACATCAGTCACATCCAAATGAGCATGTTAATCAAGCCCCTGTGTAATTATCCATAATTGCTTAATTATTATGGGAATCACCATTACTGGAGCTCACTGATATGAATAAATCACATCTTTATCGCAAATAAATGACGCTTTCATTGTTAAATGTGATCTAGCAGAGGCAAATAGCAACCGTTTGGGGGTGGGGGGGGGGGGGGGGCGGAGCCTCAGGCACAGCCGCGCTCTCAGCCGCGCGCTTGACCCCCACCCCCACCCCCACCCACCCCCCCCCACCCAGCTGTCATAGCGGACCTGGTTTATTGAAAGAGGATCGTTTTACCCAGTGCTGAGTGGGGGGGGGGGCATTTGGACAATCGGCAGAACAGGAATGCCTCTTTCACCCTCCACTTCATAAACAGAAGTCGACGCAATAAGTTAATCAAGTGATGAGCCAACTATATATATGTTCTATTTAACATATAGAATATAACCTATATATATCTATCCATTGTATATCTGTTCAACTACGTTCACGTAATGCACAAACACATATATTATTCACTTATACATTCTATATAGAGTATATATATGTCTGTCACTTTGTTATTCAACCAGTGCTGTATAAAAATCCTCCACATATTTAATTGTAGAAATATCTAAAATGCTATAGATTTAGGGGACATGATTCAGTTCTTAACTGCTTGATTTTCTTTTAAACTAATTAATTTAACCCAATAAATATAACAGCTTGATAATCTGCCCTGCAGTCCCCCAGCTGAGCTGCGCAGTCACTCTGCAGTCCCCCAGCCGAGCTGCGCAGTCACTCTGCAGTCCCCCAGCCGAGCTGCGCAGTCACTCTGCAGTCCCCCAGCCGAGCTGCGCAGTCACTCTGCAGTCCCCCAGCCGAGCTGCGCAGTCGCTCTGCAGTCCCCCAGCCGAGCTGCGCAGTCGCTCTGCAGTCCCCCAGCCGAGCTGCGCAGTCACTCTGCAGTCCCCCAGCCGAGCTGCGCAGTCACTCTGCAGCCCCACAGTGGAAAAGAACAAAAACATATAATAAAATACAGATGAAATGCTGCACGGTTCTTAAAATGTAAATAAACATCAAGACACCATGAAAAATAAGAATAAACAAATAAAGAGCTGTACAGGAGGATGCTGGGTAAATCTGGCCTCAGTGCAGACTGGTACTGAGTGCTGCAGTAGCTGGAGAGATGGAAGTGCTCTGCACTCAAACACGGCTGATCCTGGGCGTTCCGCTCTCTGTGCAGATCTCTGAGGTGGAAGGATCTGAATCTCACAGACACAGCAGGGAACGCGTCAAACAGGGCAGAGAGTGCTCAGTTCTGCGTGTTCTGTGTGTTCTGTTCTGTGTGTTCTGTGCGTTCTGTTCTGTGTGTTCTGTTCTGTGTGCTGTTCTGTGCGTTCTGTGCGTTCTGTTCTGTGTGCTCAGTTCTGTGTGCTCAGTTCTGTGTGCTCAGTTCTGTGTGTTCTGTGTGTTCTGTTCTGTGTGCTCCGTTCTGTGTGCTCAGTTCTGCGTGTTCTGTGTGTTCTGTGTGTTCTGGAGACGCTGGTAAATAAAATGAAACCACTGGTGTGTGATGAGATGCAGACAGTCCAGTCGATGAAGAGCACCAGACCCTGCTGCATTGGGCCTGACCTGAGCCTGACCTGGGCCTGACCTGAGCCTGACCTGAGCTTGACCTGGACCTGACCTGGGCCTGACCTGGGCCTGACCTAACCCTGACCTGGCTCTGCTGGCCCCAGTAAGCGATTCAGCACCAGGCCATATGGGCGTGCCCACTCACTGGACTGCATCTTAACCGAATGAACGAAAGGCCCAAGTCACTTACTGAAAATAAATGACTAAGATTTTGGACTTGATCTTGATCTCCAGCCACAGTGACATCACACAGCAAGCGTGCTCTGTGAAGGGATGGCTCCCACTGTCATACCTCTGCTTGATTAATATTATTTTCTAGGAAGACGAATGTATCCAGGGCGATTTGTAGCTGGAGATTTGCTGAAGAAATTCTCAGAGAAACGAGTATCTTGCTCAAGAGCGCAAGAGCAGGGTCCCTCCATCGGGGTACGGAGCCCCAAAATCCTCACCAAGCTGCTGTCAGTCACACAGTCACAGGCCCAACGCAAGACTCCTCTAACGCCACCATCTGCAGTGAGACGGTTAAATAAATGTGAAGTGCCGAATTCAGACATATCTTAACATGAACAGAACACCCTGAACAATAGATAACTCAAGCTTAATGGTGTATTGGATAATGTATTCAAAAAAAAAAAAAATTTTTTTTAATAAAAACTAAAACGGAGGGACTGTAGACTCAGGCTGTTTGCCGCAGCACCGGGGGCCTCTGACTGCAAACGGCAGAGTTGCAGAAACTTGAGAGACGAGATCAGTCTTTTCATCCGACAGTTTCCAGGCAACACAGACGAGGACGTGATTTACATCTGGAGGAGCTAAGCCCAGCGCCGTCAAAAGTACATTCAATTGTACTTTGCCATTAAAGTGACCTACTTCCACACACACACACACACACACACGCACACACACACACACGCACACACACGCGCACGCACACACACGCGCGCACGCACGCGCACACGCACATGCACACACGCACACACACCGGACAGCTTCTTCTCAGGACGGTGATGTTTACCTTCCACGTAAGGAGGAAATTGTTGGCCATTTCATTTCAAGTCAATTATGCGTCATGGCAACAGCTGTTTTTCTTTTTTTTCCCTGCTGTGTAACTGCCTGGTGGGTTTATGACACGTCTAAACAGACGAAAGGTGCATTGTAGTTGAATATGATTTTTTTTTTGAACATAACATTTTCAAGGATAATTGCCTGACCCACATGTTTCATAAGCAGAATCTGAACCGTGGGGGTTCTGACCTGCATTGGGAGAAAAGCCATGACTGCCTCAGAATGATACAGGGAAATGCACTGCTGTTCAGCACCATGGTAACAATATGACATAAGCCATAAGGAATATGTATTTGCTTACTCATATTGATAGTTACTGGACACTATGTGCACAATATGTCCATAACTTGCAAACACAATGTGTTCAATAGAGTGATACGGATAGCTTCTCAGGATAATTATGAAGTACAGTATGTATACTGAAGCAATCGTTTCTTTATATACACACTTTCTTCCTAAGCTTTTTTACTAGCTGTTCAGTCCTTATACTTTTGACATCATCTTTTACCTTGTATTTCACTGTCTCATAAATTGCTTATTATCTATTACATATGGTTATCACTGTTATGGCTAGGATTATGATGGTACTTATGGTTCGTATTAACCAGTTCTTATATGGTGTCAGCCTCATATCAGATCCTACATCGCATTGATACATTATGCTTTCTTTTTGGCCTCAAAGGCCAGTCACGAATGAACAAAAATACATGATGTGACATTTAAAAAACAGAAGCGGCACACAGTTCTGATTTTCCCAAAATGTTAAGCCTGTTTACAGTCATATAATTACCAGGAAACACTTTGTCTGTGAACTGTGAAGCATCTTTGAAATTAACGATCACCTAACCAAATTCCTTAAAAAAAAACCGTATAAACGCGTTTTTTCATTGAGAGAAAAACGCTCGTTCTGTTTGTGTTAAACACTGTGCCCACGCTCGCCCACTCGACAGGATGTCTCTCCGCGGCCTCCGCCGGGAGAGGCCGTTTCTGGATATAAACCTGCCGTCGCCCGCCGGACCACGAACGGCCAGAACAAAGCAAGAGCTGCATCCCACATTTCTGAATCCTACTGGTTAATCATCACTGCCAAAACGACAAAACTGCTTTTTTTTTTAAAAACTAAAACATTCTGCCAATATGAAAACTTCCTGTCAAAATGCTTCAGGGCAACAAACTTGACATCTCTTTATTTTTGTGCAGACACTTTTGTAGAGACATAATTACATTTTTGTGCCTCTCGGGAACTGATTGAAATTATTCGTACTAGCCTCTCATTCTCATTTGCGAGGAGTACAGTACGAGAGTTACGCCAACGGCACGTTTAATACTTTGTACGATTCTTTCTGCCGCATGAGAAATATATAGAAGATAAATACAAAGAAGATTATTTTTATTTCAGTAAATATTTGTTCCGTTATGTATGTTAGGTTTGACTTGCTTCTCATAACTCAATATAAAAACAGTGATCCGCGTTAATACTGTAAATAGATTAACTTCACACATTAGAGACATGACGTTTTAAGAAAATATAAAAAGACCCAAAGTATCAGAGTGACTCTTTAACACAAATGTGTATAAAGTGAAAACGGCTCTCGGGGGAGTTGTAGGGGTGCAGAACCTCTCCGTATTCCCTTTAAAGAGTTAAAGGGTGGCCGTGGTCTGCTGGAGACCCCATTAGGAGAGCCGTGCGGTGCTAGCAGCGGAGGCGGCCGGATCATTAGAGCGCGCAGAGTGACGGCAGACCGCGCGGCTGCCCCCTAATTGGGGCTCATTAGAGCCGGGGACTGACAGGGGCCTCATTAATGCCCCTGACAGCCGGAGACAGGGATGTGACACCTTCTGGTCAAGTGAACATCGTCTCCTCAGGTTCCCAGAACGGAGCAGAGAGGGGAAGGAGACTAACGGCAACGGTTAAAAAAAATAAAATAAAATATAAAACGTAATAATAATATAAATATGTACATATGTATTGTTTTCTTGGGTATAACCACCCACAATTTTGCCAAAAAATAAACAGATATGCTTTTTAAGGGGGGAAAAATGCTGCATCAGTCTGCAAATGCAGTACTGCACATCTACAGTGCAGGTGACTTAATGTTCCTGAGTCTGTTTAGATGGAAGTGAAACACCTGGAGGACTGTGACGTGCTCCAGCTCATGACCACTCATTGTGTAACCGCCTGTCCGCTAGTCCCCAACCCATCTCCAGACCTCCGGTCCATACCTGGCAAGGTCATTAATGTCTCCCTTGCCTCTGGCCATGTTCCCACTGACTTTAAGATGGCTCGCCTTACCCCACTCCTTAAAAAACCGTACCTTAGACTCCTTTGATGTTATGAACTATCAACCTGCATCACTTCTGCCTTTTTTGTTCAAAACCCTTGAGCGAGCAGTGCTTGAACAACTGTTCTCTTCTGTTCTCCATCAGAACAACCTGCTTGACCCTCACCAGTCTGGCTTTTGATCTGGGCACTCAGCAGAGACTGCGCTCCTGGCTGTGACGGAGGCACTTGCCACTGCAAGAGCCTCACGCCTCTCCTCTGTCCTGACCCTGCGAGACCTGTCTGCAGCATTCAAAATGGTCAATCACAAGCTACACTTTAGCTGAGATGGGCATTTCTGGGACTGCCCACTCTTGGTTTGCTTCCTATCTTGCAGATAGATCCTACCAGGTCACCTGGATCAGCATCCCCTTGTTACAGGAGTCCCACAGGGATCTGTACTGGGGCCTCTGCTGTTCTCCATATACACTAAATCTTTTGGTTCAGTCATTAATTCACACGGCTTCTCCTATCACTGTTATGCAGATGACACACAACTCTTCTTCTCTTTCTCTCCTTCTGCCTTGCAGGTTAACAAGAGAATATCTAGCCATCACCTGAAGCTCAATCTCAACAAGACTGAACCACTGTTCATCCCCTACAAGACCTCCCTACTATGCAAGCTCTCAATCACGGTTGATGGCACCACAGTGACTGCCTCTGACTCTGCAAAGAGCCTGGGGGTAGTCCTGCATGAGTAGCTGGACCTCAGTGAGCACATCAAGGCAACATCACGGTCCTGCAGATTCCTCCTGTATAACATCAGGATGACTCAACCATACCTGGCCACGCTCTCCACCCAGCTACTTGTCCAGGCTATGGTGACCTCCCGCCTTGATTACTGCAACTCCCTCCTTGCAAGCCTGCCAGCCTGTCCCATACAGCCACTACAGATGATTCAGAATGCTAATGCACTTTCCAAGTTCTCTCATGTCACTCCTCTGCTGAGGTCACTCCACTGGCTACCGGTCGCTGCCAGGATCACGTTCAAAGTCCTGACCCTCGCCTACACTGCTGCCAACAGGACAGGACCTGTGCCACTTTCATGTCACGTGTACCTCCATCCAGCACTTATTGTACTTCGTATCATTATCTTGATGTTGTAGCTTGTCATACCTCCTAGTTTGATAGGTTAGATCAGAGAGTAATGTTTACTTTGTAAATTGGACTTAATGTGTTTGTGGCTATGAATAACTGTTACAAAATGAGTATTGTACCTTATCGTACCTGTGTTTTGTAGTTGTTCCAATGAAATTCGGTATGCACTTATTGTACGTCGCTTGGATAAAAGCGTCTGCCAATTAAATGTAATGTAACTAAGGCGAATGATTATTGTTGCGTGTTGTATGCATAAGAGGTAAAACGTGTTTCCTGGGCTGTGCGGTATACCAGCAGAAGGATACAGTGATGGAGAGGTGTGTATCCACACAACCAAAGCAGCAGGACCACATGAGAGCTCTTGGCTGTCAAAAGGTTGAAATAATGTGTTGCCACTAGCAACAACTCTCTGCGCGAGCTTTTCAGTCTGCATAAATCACACCGCCTGAAGCTGAAGGCTTCATGCTATAATAAACCACGGGCCCTTTAGCAGTACAGCTCAGAAATAAATTAATACCTTGTTAATTTTGATCAATAAAATTACATTGTAAGTGTATAATTTTGCCAGTAGCTTTCCACTGAACTGAAATTTTCCCCTGAATGTGTTAGTGCTCCTAAGAATAGACCTCATTTTTGGTGACTAGGCTGTGAGGTCATGGTGGGACGACCTGACCTAAATGCGCTCACCTGCGAATCTTGAGAGGACCATCTTACCAAAGAGTTTTCCTCCTTTTCTGAAGTGAAGAGGTCTACCTTTTCTGAAAATAAAATGTAAAAGCAGATATTGACAGGTCATACGCATTCCTTTTTTTGTAAAAGCTACACAGATGTATATAACATACATACACAGTTACATTCTCCATCAAGTCCATTGGGTGACACTGGTGTATGAAATCAGTACCATTCCCTTCTATAGAAGTTAGTGTCAGTACGGCAACATATTTAAGGGAGGACATATTGTGTCAATATTTATGAAGTGGACCGCTATTTGTGTTCAGAGAGCCACATGATCCCAATATGAATATATAATATGAGCCAGCCTGGTTCCAGCTCTACATTGGGAAAGGGCTATAATGAGCCAGCCTGGTTCCAGCTCTACAGTGGGAAAGGGCTATAATGAGCCAGCCTGGTTCCTGCTCTACAGTGGGAAAGGGCTATAATGAGCCAGCCTGGTTCCAGCTCTACAGTGGGAAAGGGCTATAATGAGCCAGCCTGGTTCCAGCTCTACAGTGGGAAAGGGCTATAATGAGCCAGCCTGGTTCCTGCTCTACAGTGGGAAAGGGCTATAATGAGTCAGCCTGGTTCCAGCTCTACAGTGGGAAAGGGCTATAATGAGCCAGCCTGGTTCCAGCTCTACAGTGGGAAAGGGCTATAATGAGCCAGCCTGGTTCCAGCTCTACAGTGGGAAAGGGCTATAATGAGCCAGCCTGGTTCCAGCTCTACAGTGGGAAAGGGGGAAACAGGCACTTTCTCATGGAGGGTAGATCTAATCGTCTTGGGCTGCAGTGAGAGTTTTTTTTATCTCAACAAAAACCTGAGATGAGGGGCTAGCTGTGGGAACACTAACAATATGCTCAAGAGACGCATAACTTTGCATTTTTGGAAAGTCCTGTTCCTCACCTGCGTGCCTTTGAGGCAGCAGAGCACACACTGGCTACTTTTTTTATTTAAAAAAAAAAAAAAAATCTTTTACCAGCGTCACTAAGTACTGCAAAACATCCTGCTCAGGCCTAGCTGGGAAACCTTCTGCCGTTTTCACCAGACTGTCTCTGAACCCTGTTGGGAGAGTACGTCCCTCTAGCCTGGAGCACACGCACACCATATTAAATTCCTAGTGTTCGCCGGCTGCAGTTAGCAGCTAGTGCTGGGTCAAGGCGACTGTAGCAGGATTGAATAGACCTCCCTGGTCCGCATACTGAGCCCTGGTACAACGAGCCTAGCCTAGCCACTCTCCTCCATCTTTTCAGCATGAAAAAGATTATTTATCCGTTAGTGACATTCAGCTACCGAACCATCTACCCAATGTCTTCTCTGTTGTTCATTCAATTTTTCTGCTTCACGGGAAAAGGAAGCGCTGTGCTTTTATACACAGATCAGAACAATCATAATTGTAACCTGATCGTTTTGTTGTTGTTGTTGCTTTTGCTTTTTCAGAATTTCAGATTGTTGGAAGAAAGAGAAACAAACTTGGAAGAGATTGAATATGTGAATGGTGACAACAGACCCTCACACACAACTTAACTGACACACATGACACAAGGGCTCCCAACCCATAAGGTCAGTCCACAACTCTGTTTAAATCTGAAAATAACTGCCTAAATATACATCGCATTAGAACCCTGCACAGCGTATAATGCACACACTATGTCTCTCTCTCACTCTCTCTCTCTCTCTCTCTCACACACACACACTTACTCACACTCACACACGGCGCGCACACACACACACACACACTCACTCACACATCCCTGTAACTGAATAATACAAAGCAAACAGTGACCTACTTTTGTTGGGAACAAGTGAGAAGGAAAAGCAGGCCTGGATTCCGTTGGGGAGCAGCGGGAGTCGGAGTGGAGGGAGAGGAGGGAGAGATGGGAGCGGCTCCAACTGGTAGTGCGTGGGTCTGGAGACCAGCAGGGAGCGGTGGAGCGGTCCTCGTTCGCCCTGGCGCCTGACCTCTACCCCGACCCCCCTCTGGCCGGGCTCAGCCCAGGAGACCCCGCTGTTCCCGCCGGTCCAGCCCGGCTTTTCCGTCGAGCGCCGCGGAGCGAATAACCACAGCAGCGGCGGAGCAGCGGCGCCCCCGATCCCGCCGGCGCAGTGAGCCACGGCCGGAGAGCGCCGCGGCAAAGCGCAGAACCCGCTCAGAACCCGCTCAGAACAGGCTCAGAACCTGCTGAGAACCCGCTCAGAAAACACTCAGAACACACTCTGAACAGGCTCTGAACACACAGAACAGGCTCAGAACACACTCAGAACAGGCTCAGAACACGCTCAGAACAGGCTCAGAACAGGCTCAGAACACACTCAGAACCCGCTCAGAACAGGCTCTGAACACTCAGAACAGGCTCAGAACACGCTCAGAACAGGCTCAGAACAGGCTCAGAACACACTCAGAACCCGCTCAGAACAGGCTCTGAACACACTCAGAACCCACACAGAACAGGCTCAGAACAGGCTCAGAACCTGCTGAGAACCCGCTCAGAAAACACTCAGAACAGGCTCTGAACACACTCAGAACAGGCTCAGAACCCACACAGAACAGGCTCTGAAGAGGCTCTGAACACACAGAACAGGCTCAGAACACACTCAGAACCCGCTCAGAACCCGCTCAGAACACACTCAGAACACACTCAGAACAGGCTCAGAACAGGCTCAGAACACATTCAGAACAGGCTCTGAACACTCAGAACAGGCTCAGAACACTCAGAACAGGCTCAGAACAGGCTCAGAACACTCAGAACAGGCTCAGAACACACTCAGAACACACTCAGAACAGGCTCAGAACACACTCAGAACAGGCTCAGAACAGGCTCAGAACACGCTCAGAACACTCAGAACAGGCTCAGAACACTCAGAACAGGCTCAGAACACTCAGAACAGGCTCAGAACAGGCTCAGAACACACTCAGAACACACTCAGAACAGGCTCAGAACAGGCTCAGAACAGGCTCAGAACACTCAGAACAGGCTCAGAACACACTCAGAACAGGCTCAGAACAGGCTCTGAACACACTCAGAACACACTCAGAACAGGCTCAGAACAGGCTCAGAACACTCAGAACAGGCTCAGAACAGGCTCAGAACAGGCTCAGAACAGGCTCAGAACAGGCTCAGAACAGGCTCAGAACAGGCTCAGAACACTCAGAACAGGCTCAGAACACTCAGAACAGGCTCAGAACAGGCTCAGAACACTCAGAACAGGCTCAGAACACTCAGAACAGGCTCAGAACAGGCTCAGAACACTCAGAACAGGCTCAGAACACTCAGAACAGGCTCAGAACACTCAGAACAGGCTCAGAACAGGCTCAGAACACTCAGAACAGGCTCAGAACACTCAGAACAGGCTCAGAACACTCAGAACAGGCTCAGAACAGGCTCAGAACACTCAGAACAGGCTCAGAACACTCAGAACACGCTCAGAACAGGCTCAGAACACACTCAGAACAGGCTCAGAATAGGCTCTGAACACACTCAGAACACGCTCAGAACAGGCTCAGAACACACTCAGAACACGCTCAGAACAGGCTCAGAACACACTCAGAACAGGCTCTGAACACACTCAGAACACACTCAGAACCCACACAGAACAGGCTCAGAACTCGCTCAGATAATAAAGAGCGCTGTCACTGTTGGTCGTGCTATTCTGTCAAATCTTTATTTTGTTTACTCTGAAGCTTTGTGACCCCCCCCCCCCCCTTAATGTTTTATGTGTTGCATGACAAGTCCTGACAAGCCAGTTAAAGTTGCAGAGAAATGCTGCAATGTGAAATTATGACAAGAAGAAAAACATGAAACACACCCCAGGGAAACCACCCCTAGAAACCGAAACTGTACCTGAAAGGAAAGAAAAAGCAGAGGCAGAGTACAGCTACTGCAGAGCTACTTCAGTTTGCTGCTGAAGAAACTGTGTAATCCGGCCATGAGCTCATAAATCAGAAAATGAAACACTCTGCTCATCTACGACCAGCTGTTCTCACAAGGTCTCCGCACGCGACCAGATCCCCTGCTGATCGTACGCTGGAAGGTTCTCGCCGTGCCGGACAGGAGCCAACGGGCTCTCAGATGACTGGTTAATCATACATTCTGAACCCTTTCCACTGATGCTTCTGACATTTTTAGGCAGAGAGGCAAAACAAACAAACGATTTTGAGCACAAATTACGTTTATTGGAGGGGGCAAATTTCACTTTCTGAGTGATGATGCCACCAATTGACACAAACCTTCTCGCCGGAGGCCCGACTACCCCCCCCCCCAAAAGGCTAATCATGACAGGAGTGATGCATCATGGGAAGTTCAGGTTCCTCCAGGTGAACTCGATTACACAAGGCTGAAGAGTGAAAATCAGACCGACACAAAATTACAGCCTTTCATCTGGGCCTAATGCGCTTAGCCTAATTAAATTAATGACACGGTACGTTGCTGCACGCTGCAGCCCCTCGCATGAGAGGGTGCTGGTGAGGTCAGGCAGCAGCTCAGGCGCCCCCTGGTGTTCATTCTGGCGCGCAACTACTCATCACTAATAATAAGGCAGATTCATTTAGAATCACGCCCCCAACAGTAATACTCCCCCTTTTTCCCCCACAGTGAATTTTTAAAATCCTGTCTTTCCTCCATTTAAAATATAAATTGATGAATTTGTATCTATCCATTCTTCCTCTCTCCACATTCCCATGGTAAGGTCAGCAGACAAAAGCAAACCTTCCATCAGTGCTTGAACAGGCTCTTGGCCTTGTTTACATACAATTTGTCCAGCTGCGATAGAGCCCACAGCTGTACAGAGCTGCAGGGTTGTCCTCTCATATACTACCAAAAACAGTGTAAGGAAGCCCGCCACCCTACCCACCACACTTCACCACCCTAGCCTGCTGTAACACAGAAGCTCCACCTGCCACCTGGTTACCAAGGGAACCAGCAATCAAACCCAGCCAGGAGCAGAGCAGTGAGACACTACGACTGGAGTCCAACAACAGAGGGCAGGGTCCCACGTCTGTCTCAGACACCAGTAGCCAATCAGTGAAGGCCTCCTCACACAGTCATACTGCTAGGGATGCACATCACACAAAAGAGCAAAAATGCTCTGAAAAATAACACACAGATACAGGTATTGTGTGTAATAACAAGCATCATTACATTACATTACAGGCATTTGGCAGACGCTCTTATCCAGAGTGACGTACAACAAAGTGTATAACCATAACCAGGAACAAGTATGACGAAACCCCTAGAGAGAAGTACCGGTCCAAGTGCAGGGAACAACCGCATAGTTCAACTTGGACCCTGAAGGTTAAACTGATTAACACTAACACAACGAGAACGGCAACAACGCAGTGGAAAAAATACAAGCAGTAGTTAAGACAGTTAATGCACCTAAGTCACCTATGAAACAGCTGCCTAGTTACAACCCTAAGCTTACAGTCATTTACAGGAGGGTAGGGAGGGATGGGGAGAGGTGAAGCCTGAAGAGGTGAGTCTTCAGTCGTCGTTTGATATCATATAACATGGCAAATCCCTGTTACTACCTTTTATCATTTTTACCAATTTACTTTCATCTTTTTCGATCTTTGTTGTGTGAAGAAAAAATATATTCTTCTAATCATAATCTATCATCCTCTAGTTAATAACTCTATTATTTCTTAATCTTTGTTTCCAAAAACTCTGATGTGAATGTTTATTCTGTTTCAGCGGAGAAAACTGCACTCAAACAGCCCAGCTCATCAAGCTTTTGAGTAAATATCTTCTAAGTGGGTCAAGGCAAGGTGCCAGACAGTGTTCAGATGAAAGAAATATTTTAAAAAGCAAGTCCATTACCCATAAGCCCTCTGTAAGAGTGTGTGTGTGTGTGTGTGTGGGGGGGGGGGGGGGTGTGTGTGTGTGTGTGTGCATGTGCGAGTGTGCGTGCGTGCGTGTGTGTGTGTGTGTGTGTGTGTGTGTGTGTGTGTGTGAGTGTGTGTGTGTGGGGGGGTTAGTGAGGACATATACAGAGGTATAAAGCAAAGCGCTTGTGTTGCTAAGGCATAACTTTCCTGAGCGCTGGCGAATCATTATGAGCTATCGTTACATCTTTATATATTTACTGCTGATCGCTGAGTAAGCGCTCTCCAGCCTCGTAGCCAACGGCAACAAAATCAAACAAAGACGTTTTGACAAAGGCATAAACAGAGAACCGAAGAACCTTCAGTTCTGAAGGAGACAGGAAGATAAAGCACAGACCATGACCAGGGAAGACATCTGGAGATATCTATGGGTCGTAGCTTTCTGTCAGTCATCAAATGTAAAGGATTTGGAACCAAGTACTAAGCATCTATCCATCCATTATTTATACCCGCTTATCCTGGGTTTCTGGGGTGTTGGAGCCTATCCCAGCATGCATTGGGCGAGAGGCAGTAATACACCCTGGACAGCCAATCCACCGCAGGGCACACACACCATTATGGTAATTTTCCAATTATTGTTGGCCCTCTAAAATGTGTGAACTATGTATAAAAAGGGCTGTAATTCCTACTTGGATCACCCAACGTGGACGTAAAGGCCCTAAAATGAAAGTATGCGCATTAACCTCTGGATTCAGCATATCATTTCAAATCCAGAGCCAAAGAAACTAAAATTGTGTTGATGTCCAAATACTGATGAACTGCATTGGGTGGATGTATATCCCAGGTGAGCAGTGAGCAGGTATTGCGCACACAAAGACAGGTACCTTTCAGCCAGTTCAGTCAACATAAGCAGCATGAGGAAATTCCTTTTTTTCTTCTTCTTCAAACCATAATTGTTTGTGCCCTGCAGTTTCCAAGCTGCCCACAGAGCATTCCAGTCAGAAACCATTTTCACTGGAGTGGGTCTTTAAGGACAATTAGGATGGAGGTTGTGTAAGAAATGCCCTGGGACAGAGAAAAACACCGGGGGGGGGGGGCGCGGGTGATGAAACAGGATGGCAGGTCACTCTGCACCCCGGGAGAGGAAGACGAAAATGGGTCAGAGACATTGGAAGCAGCTTTTCAAATCAGTTAGCCACGATACAGGTGAGTGCCTGTGAACAGCAAACCACAACACCACACATCCTCCAAGGAGCCATTTCCGCCCTCTGAATGGGCATCTAGAGCGGGTCTGGGCAAACAACGTTCTATCTGAGCCAGCTGATTTAACGGAACCTTTGCAATACCACTGTTGACAAAACAAAACAACAACAAAAAATTACAAGTACAAGAAAATGTAGACCCAGGGCCCAGGGAAAGTACGTCACTGAACGTAAAAACAAGCCCCAAATCTACAGCTTTGCCCCAATTCACTTATTCTGTATCCTTGTCCCCATGTCCAGTCCTTTGAATGGGCGAATAATACACCTTATGTAGGCCCTGCTGCAACCACAAGTGTTCTTCAAGGAAAGACCTAAATACTGCCAATAATTCTCTGTGGATTTCCTTTGTCAGACAGCTAGTTAACCAACTATATTTGTTAATGATATTTACAGTTCTACAGGTTTGCCAGCTACCTAGCATGCTTTGATGTTTGTAAAGTTTTATGCAAGGAATATGTGATACAGAAACTGACAGAAATAGCAAATACACTGAGGAAACAAATGTTCTCTAGAGAAAGAACTGTTTTCGCAATTTCTGACAAAGCACACCACATTCAACAGCTAGAGATCTTCTCGAGCTGCTAATTAGTGGAATCAGGTGTGCGAAATTAGGTTTGGAGTGAAAATCATGCCAATGAAAATTGACGCCAGCGCATAACATAACTTTAATATACTGTACATTAGTTCATATAATATGCCTATCATTGAAAGTTGATGAGAAGCTGATTTTGAAAAGCAATTCTAACTCAGAGTTAAATTGCCAGGTGACAATTTGGGGAAACTAATCAGGACTTTCAAGTTGATGGTCAAAAAAAGATCTCCAATAGATTGTAGGCCTGAGTGCATGTGAGAAACATAGCAGGATTCATGGTTCACTACGTACTAATGCACAGTCCAAAAAGATAGGATGCTGACCTGGTGAACATAAAATTTAAATGGATGAATACTCCACCCCAGGTGGATAGTCCTTAAAGAAGGCACCAGTCACACTCAGAGAGAAGCGCAAAGAAGAGTTCGACCTCACAGAGGCCATGGATCTGATCTGAAAGATCAATGGGTGAAACAGACCCGGTGAGTTCCCCAGAAGAACAGGGGGAAACACATGGAAATAGCACAACTGTTCGGATGCTGGTAAATTTCAAAAACTGAGAATTTTCAACACAAAAGGTGACTAACCAAATAGTTTTTTTTTTTTTTTTTAAAGTACTGTCCCATTCTGCTGCTGCTAAATGATTTAGCAAGCCAGTTGCTAAATGAAGCTTGACGAAGAAAGTGAAAAACTGTGTACTTTCGATAGCCTACTTCAGAGGGGAAACGGTGCGTCCTCACCTGACTTACGCTGTAATCAGCTCCTGAGATATACCGTGAAATAACTGGTGTGACATTTGCTGATGTCATGAAAACCACGATGGATGATACTGGTCTTCATGAGACCAGACTGAAGCGAGGTCAACTGAACACTCCATCAAGACAGCAGTCCCGCTGTTTAGAAATCTATGTGCGAAAATATGTAGGCCAATCTTAGGTATGATCAATTACCAAAAAAAATAAAACCAGCAATCAAATCAATCAGAGGGCTGTCTCGTGAGAATTTAAAGAATGTTAAAACAGGCTGCATATCTATTCACCTGGAAAATAGCCAATGGAAGTGTGAGGATGACACAATCTGTACATTCTGTGTAGACCACAACGCACATCGCGAGCCTCACAGACACATGAAGCCCCATGTTAACACGATCATGACTTCACTTCCTGTGAACACTGGACATCAAGAGCAAAATAAGAGCAGAATCTGAGGCTGAGGGAACCATGCAATTTCTCGAAGCAACAGCGGCTCACTCAGTTAGGGGCAAGAGACAGGCACGGAACAAGTATGAAAATAAGATTAAAGATTCCTGGAATGGGCAGATCTACAGTTTTAGGAGATGCTAGCTAGCATGCCACGGCTAACAATTTGTAACTCACGAGGCAAATCCCTGATTGTTTTAGCATATAAGTCACCCTATGAATAGCTAGGGTAGTTGCTAGGCCAATGTACAAAAATAATGTACTGCTACAGGAAATCAAGGCTCCCTGCAAGACATCGCCACCTCCATTAAACGTAGGTTACACAGAGTTAACCGGTAAAACAAAATTCACGAGGACAGCTTTGGACTGAAAAAGAGAAATAGGACAACACGCCGGCGCACGCGCTGATTAATGCAGCAGTGATACGATCGTGTTCTACCGTTACTGAGCCGCACACAAAGACGGGGAGAACAGACCGCTGCGGGCGAGATACGATCGGAGAAGGAGGTTGATTACAAAAAAAAAGTAAGAAAGAAAAGGAAAACGTGAATCAGACGCACGAGAGAAAGCCAGCGACTGCGGCGGAGGCACGTGAGGAGCGGTCTGAAATGTCCGACAGCTGCGCTGAAAGCTACGACAGGTGCACGTCCACTGACAACACATTGTCCGTCATAATCCGTTTTCTGACTTGAATTACCCATCTCGTCGTGGCCCGGAAGTACTGAGACTACTCACGTTTCGGTTAGAACGGACAGTGAAAAGACCGATGGCTGCGAGTATCTCAGCAGCACAACCCTCCAAAAAGGCAGAGTAAAGCTGGAAATGTCGGTACTCTGGGCCAGTGGTTCCCAAACCTCTCCTAGGGTACCCCAGCCGGACCCAGGTAAAGTGATGCGCTCATCTCAAGTACACCTGATAAAACGAACCAAGCCCTTGATTAGTTGTTGAAATTCTTTATTGATCATTAAAATACAAGTGGCCCCTCTAGCCAGAGATGCCCCCAGATACAGAAATCATCAAAGTGATAAAAACACCATAAAGCCCAAAGGCTTATTTCCATTGTGGTCCTTTTTTCGGGGGGGGGGGGGGCTCCTGTGTGTGTGTGTGTGCGTGCGTATTTATCCACGATCTCGCACACAATATGAAACCAGTAAATGGTAAATGGACTGCATTTATATAGCGCTTTTATCCAAAGCGCTTTACAATTGATGCCTTTCATTTACCAGAGCAGTTAGGGGTTAGATGTCTTGCTCAGGGACACTTCGACACGCCCAGGGCAGGGATCGAACCGGCAACCCTCCGACTGCCAGACAACCCCCTTACCTCCTGAGCCATGTCGCCCCTGAAAATGAAATGGAGGACAAGGATAAATTAAAAACAGACATCAAAAACCATTCTGCACATCAACGAGGTCTAAATAACACCCGGCCCACTGATGTATGAGCACAGCGTGGACTTATTTCACCCATTAATGGAGTACTCTGGAACAGACAGGGAGAGAGGGCACTGTCCACGTCCGTCGACCTGGCAGGTAACTGAGCTTCTCGCGGACGAGCGGCGTCATATTCCACCCACAGAAATCCAGACACGAACAGACTCCGGACCACGTGTGGTGACCCGACACCTTATTAGCAAACTTTACGTTTCTCCTCCCTTTTTGATTGACTACCGGGGGACAGGGAGAGGCAGCGTTTGGGAGAGAGTGATGGAATAGAGAAAGAAGAAGGAGAGACAGAATACGTGGGTGAGAGAGAGAAAGAAAGAGAAAGTCAGCTGGCTCATCTCAGCATCGCTCGAGACGAGGTCTTCTCTTTGGGATGAAGTGACACCGCTGGGAATGACATCACAAAGATCCGTTCTGATTCTCAGGGTGCTTATTCTGAGTATTGACGTGGCGTGGAAGAGTCCTGACATTTTTCAGTGCGCTCTTGGCACTCCCTATGCCACAGATTATTCATGTGGCCAATGCCAAAGTCTACCTATCACTTTGCATTTCACTAGTGGATCGCTAATGAGGTAATAATCAATCACAAGTTGGTAATACACCTGCCCACCATGACACACCACCCCGTCACGACACACCACCCCGTCACGACACACCACCCCGTCACGACACACCAGCCTGCCATGTACGCATAGGAAGGCTCCACCCTCCTCTCACACTCAGGCTCCACCCTCCTCTCTCGCTCAGACCCCGCCCTCCTCTCACACTCAGGCTCCGCCCTCCTCTCGCACTCAGGCTCCGCCCTCCTCTCATGCTCAGGCTCCGCCCTCCTCTCACGCTCAGGCTCCGCCCTCCTCTCGCGCTCAGGCTCGAACCCCTAGCCCAGAGCACAGAGACAGCACTGAAAACGAAAGAGCACAAATTAAATAAATAATGAAAAGACAATACAGCGAAAGACAAAAATAAATCCCTCGGCTGCCTTTTTCCGGATGACTGCAAGAGGCCAGCACTTGAAACGCGTGTGTGGGTGTGTGTGTGTGTGTGCGTGTGTGCGCTTGCGTTTTGAGAGAGCTATACATGTGAGGTCCTGTAAGCGTAGAACTGTCTTTCTCTGTGAAGTGTTTTTATTGTAGGCTCATATTTACATGTCTCTGTGGATCTGGCAGGTTCTCTCACCAGAGTCACGCACACAAGCCTTCGCTGCTCGTTTGTGGCTCGCTATGCCAATAAAGCCAAATGGACTGAACTGGGTAAAACCGAGAGTGTCCATTAGTACACATGCTATGCTAACGGGGTGTATTTAATTGAGTGCAAATTATGCCAGATTTACTGGCTGTTTTCAGCAAACATTCTGCGCCTGCAGCTAAATGCTTCTATTAAAAAAACCCTCCTCTTCCTTCATCTCTGAATTCTCAAGGCTTGCATCTCGCCAGTTGAAATTATCTGTAACTTTGCCAATCTGCAGCTCTACTCTAGTGGTGTTTACTTAATATGCGATGAGCACTTTTTGTAAGTGCCTGCCAAATGACTAAATTATAAATTGTGGGTGCGCAAATCTTAGTGCATGGGTGAGTTTATGTATGTAGGCTACTGCATGTGACAGAGAGTCTTTGAGTGAATGTATATGAGGGAGTGTGTGTCAGTGAGTGTATGTGGGACAGTGTGTGTGGTAAAGACAAGATATTACTCTGTGTATAAGTGTACATACAGTGAGGCATTGTTCCAATACAAAAATACAGGACTGAGAGAGAGAGAGAGAGAGAGAGAGACCCCTTGGAAATAGGAGAATTTCAGAGCAGCAAAAAACCCAACAAGTGGTGAATGATAACAGGAACATAGCTCCCCAAACGCAGAGGGGATCTGTTCTTTAGACTACAGCCGGCCGCATTCCAGGCTGCTCGCTGCGGTTTTAATTCGCAGGGACATTTTTCTGAGGAGTGGATTAGCAGAGCCAGGTTTTGCAGGACGGGGGGGAGAGATTAAGGTCTCCGGAATGGTGCCGGGCCTTTCACGCTAACGCTAACACGGACACAAGGGCTAACGCGGACACAACGCACGCTCGCAGGAGCAGACACTGCACCCGTACGCTGTGCTAAACATTTCAGCGGGGGAGTCGATCTTCGGCAGCCCCTGACAATGCCGCTCCGGCAAGGTCTTTTTCTGAAAGGCACGAATCCGTGTGTCAGCCGGGCCGGCATATTTCAGGCTCCGGTCGCCTGAAGGACCATTCAGCGCCAATTCAATTGATTTAGAGCAACTCGTTCGTTACAGCAACATTTCACAGAGGCGCCCGGTTTCCATGGCGACGCCTCCCACGCCGAGACAATCATATCCGTTAAGGGCCCCTCGTGCCTGTCAGTTGCCATGACGGTCTTTCATACTCGCCACACACAAACACCCCTGCCCACTTTTGACTAATTGATCTGTCAAAAAATAAATAAATAAATGCTGGCTCTGCGCAGACGCCAATTATCTTGATTTAAAAAATCCTTATCTTTCTGGGGGATTACTGCTGTAGGTTTGGGTCAAATTGCAGCTCTTAAACCGATCGCTAACAAAGAAAGTCTGGTCACACAGGAGCCGTTTCAGCGAGCGAGTCCGTTTGGTTACGGTCTAATCTTCCAGAACAATCCGGCCAGGACGAGGTTTTAGCAGACAGCTCGACCGCAAGCTGTGCTGCCTGACCTCGAGGCTTTATCCGCTTAATTACCACCAGCCGTCCGCACTGCAAACGGCGGAATTGGGACAATTATTTACATTATCTCCTGGTTACATAACGGGCATGTCATAACAGTGCTGTATGTCAGATAATAAAGGGAAAGAAAGAAAAAGAAAAAAAAAACCCGAATGCCTATTCAGTCATGACCCTGAGGATTCAGATCTAACGGTTCTTTGTGCGCAACAGTTCAGAGACACTGATACTAAACACAGAGCGTACAGCTTCATATTCGAGTAAAAATATATACTTTTAACAGCACTAAAGTACCTAGTCCCCAATAAATATTTTAAGGACTCATTTCCTCGGGATCTGCTGCTCATAAAAAAGATCAGGCGATGACCACCATCTAGTGGCCGTTCTAAACAACTTCAAACTGATCGCATTTGGTTTTTACACCATTAGACTTTGTTTTTTTTAAACGAGTAGCCTAATTATTTGACCGTGTGCTCTACATAGTAATGTAGAGAGTACCAGACTAGAGGGTTAGCCTGCCTATAGATTCTCTGTATAGCTTTGCTTGTGAGTTTGGCAGGTAGGCTAAATAAAAAAATAGGTTCAGATAATTTATTAAGCTAGATTTTGAGCGCGACATTTTGACCTGATAGGGAAACCGTTGGTAGCATCCAAGACCAAAGGAATCCACTCCTGTTGTGTGTACTTTCATATGCACTTCACATTCACATTTGAAATTCTTGTGGGCAACGAGCTCACTTTGAAAGTCTGATTCAACGGAACTTTAGACGTGTTTAAATTATCAAGTTTTAAATTTATGCAAAGAGCCTGGAGGGAGTCTAGTCAAAAAGCACCCAGACCATGATCCAGACTCGGCTGGGGCGCAGTTCCTGTGAATTCAGCCACAGAACTGCGTCACCACTGACATCCAGCAGACGTCCTCAGCCTTCACAAGATGATCAGGTGAGCCATCATGAAAAAACTCAAGGTTTTTTTCCAGTTACGCGACGGCTTGTGCCTACGCAAAATATAAACATCATTCTAAGTGGCCGCAGAAACTCAGCTGAGGCCTCAAGAAATAATATTCTAGATCCCGCATGAAGACAGAAGCACGTAGCTACCTGTAAGCAGTATGCTTCTCCTCCGCCCGGCTAACGTAACGGAACCCGTCTGCTAAGGATAATGAATCTCCACTATCCAAGCGCTAGAGTTCAAACTGGAAACGAATGTCGGGGATTTACTCGTTTTACTCGTAATCAATAGCCTAGCATACACACAGGCTCATCTGCTCCTGTAAATATGGCAAACGGCGCGTGAGTTATGCCTGGAGAAAGTGAAGTCAGGTGCGGCCACAGAGGCCACAGTGCAAGGAGAAACAGGCTCCTACAAACCAGCCTGACAAACGCAGGTTCCCGCCATAAATTTATTCTATTATGAGCCGGTTTACCTGCTTGTTTAGCGGCATTAGTGACACGCGAGCTTGGTCAGCCTGAGAGGACTGAATGCGCTCCAGCTGCAGATGCATTCAGTGGAACATAATGATTTATTTATGATTAAATCAGAAAACATAAATAAAAAAATCCCAGCGGTACCATTCTCCCACGCAGAACGATTCCTGCTGGGTGTTTTCTGGAAATGTTTAGTCCAAGCGCAGAAACCAAATGACTGGACACTGTAAACACAGCCTGTCGTCCTGCGAGTTTGGCTGTGACGTGGTACGCTACTGCATCTGAACAAGGACAAGTTTACGGACATAATCTGCCACTGTTGGAGGCATAAGCAACATAACAATGTAACACAGAAGCTTAATAGGGGTGTGTCACTGCCCTCTGCTGGTCGAGAAGCCGACCATCAATTTTAATCATTTGGTGAGCTACTCGCTTCCGTCCAGTTCCTTCACCAAGCCCTCACTCTCGTTTTCCTTCCAAATTCTCCTCTGGTCCAGGAATGAAGAAGGTGTTGACCCAGAAGTGAAACATCTTGTTCTGCTTGTGGAAGAACTCCACCTTGATGTCACCACACACGGGCAGGGGTTGTGGAAACTCGAGGAACATGTACTTGTCCTCGCGCCGGGTGTGCACTGGATTAGAGGTGTGGATCTTAACCTGCAACTGGTGCACCACAAACTGTGGATCCCGACACCAGTTCCCTTTCCCTGAACCCATGTGGAATCTGCTCACTCCTGTTTTAAACAGCAGTATCCCTTCACGCTCCTCCACTGAACATGGCAACCATTTCAAACGCCATCGTGTGAAAGAGCAATGCCACTGGCTTGTACTCCAGCTGGTTCTTCAGCAGGCAGCTGCAGTAGGAGACACAGCACCTCCCACTGGGAATCGTTACTCTCTTCTTGTCTCTGGCCCTGACTTGACCGTAAAGGTCTAGTGCTTCTTGTGCTTTCAGGAATTTACCTCGGTGTAGCAAGTAAGCACAAATCATGACACTGGTATGTCCCTTTCCAGCTTTGCAGTGAATCGCTGCCCGTAGCTGACCCGCCTTCTCTCTGGTGCCAGCTCCTCCAACGTCCCAGCTGAGGATCACTTTCTCTGTCTCTTTCTTGCTTGCACAAAACTCCAAAACTTAACTAAACGAAACTCATAAATGCGCTCTCGGTGTGCGCTCCCGGTCTCAGCCCTGAACTGTGGAGAGCAGCACACTTTTAAGCACCTGGGCTGATTAGCTAACGTAGCTCAGGTGCGTGTGCTCTCTCCACCAGCCGGCGCAGCCGAGACCAACCCGCCTCTCTGGCGGACCGAGCGCTACATAATTTTATTCCTTATTTTTATCTGATTTGGAAAACACTTTGTGCTCTATGCTTGAAAGGGGCTATACAATTCAACTTATATATATATATATTATATATATATATAATGTATATATAACATTAAAGGGCAGGACAGCTCAGGAGTGATCGCAGGCAGGACAGCACAAGGACTGATTAAGCAGGAGCAAGTGCATGACCGGGATCTGCTCGGACAGTAAAGAGAAAATACTATATAGATAATATGACTAATGCACACATACACCCACATGCACACACAAGCATTGTCAATAATACAGGTCTTACGTCTTATAGCTGATTGAAAGGAAAATAAAGGTATACTTACATAAATGGAAGAGGCAAGGTCAATCACAGAGCCTGCCGGGGGGGGGGCGGGGGATGACTAGCATTTTTTTAAAGTTTAGAATTTTCTCTTTTTGACATAAGAATATAGTCTCATGTAGTTTTCCATTATCCAATGAAACAAATTTCTTCAAACACATTTCTATTCATTTATTTCAGCATGGTTTTTACATAAACATGACATCCAATCCATCTGAATAAAAAAATGTCATTTATCAAATGCCATTTTTTCTCCATTTTTTGGACGTAAGTCCTGTGCATTTTGCTGTTTTCCACTCAAACACATTACATTTATCCTCATCGTTTTCTTTAAAGAATACATAAGACTAAGGTCTTACATCCATGAAGAGGAAGAAATTTTAAAAAATAGTTTGTTGCTGTACTTACACAATTCCTGTAGTAAATTACCAGGAGACAACCCAAAAAAATAAAAAATCCACCAGTTACCATACGTCTTCAACTGATTGTTGCCAACGTACCCCCATGATTGGTCTAGCTTGTCTCCGATTTCAACAAGTAAGGTGACAGGTGCCAGTGTGTCGATACATCAGCCTGCTCTTTGCACCGAACCAAACCAGAAGGTTGTTATTCAAGTAGGTGCATATAAGGAAATCACCTCATAGGAACTTTTCCAGTTATCGGATACCCACAGTGAGATTGAATTATTAAAAATATTAGGCATATTAGGCAGGATTTTTATCTTGAAAATATAAAACAACCATGCTCAGTTACATCTATGATGCAATGGCAATATTTAAAGGCACATATTTAAAGTGCCTTTAAATATTGGACATAATGGACAGGTGTATACCAAACACTACACACCAGAGAAGAGGTGTGTCATTGGAAGTTTTATATAAAATAATAATAATAATAATAATAATAATAATAATAAAAACTACACAAATACTGAGAAAATACATGAGGAAACATGGCATATGGCAACTGCCAATAATGCCACAGGTCAACTGCTAAGAAAAAAATGCTGTTTATTATTAGTTTGAAAGAAGCTCCATAAGTCATGAAATATATATATTCCTGGTGCATGTCATTAACAATCACATTCTATAAGGAGAAAGAGAGAGAAATAAAACCGCCAAAACACATGGAAAGCCACCACTGAGTTTTGTACATCTCAGTACAAGATTTCTTTAATATTTTTTTTAAAACAAAAGGCCAAAAAGGAACCCTAACCACCCCCACCCCAGCCCCACTTCCCTTGGAAAACAAACACAGAGAAAGAACAGAAGCCCCCCCCCCCCCCCCCCCCCCCCGTCCCGCCCCCCCCTTACCCCGAAAGTAGTGAGCTTTCAATATACACCCACAGTGCCTAGAGTGAGACAGTCATTGGTTTAGGAAAAAACACAGCATGACAGACAAAGGACAACAAGATTAATCAGAATCCAGAGGCAGCGGGGTGGAGGAAAATAAAAAACATTACAACTCAAACATCTAAGCACAACAAAATAAACCCCTACGATAACCGCCCCGCCCCGCCCCACCCCACCCCACCCCAACACCTGTGCATAGATCATGATCCTTTTAAGCCAGCTTCTGATTCGTCCGATTTTTAGCAGAAGACAAAAAACTCTCTTGTCCGTTTTGTCACTGAACACCCGCCACAGGAAAGGAACAGAAGAGACGCAGGAAAGTGACAGTAATGCACAAAGCTCCTGATGCTCACAGGAAATGGACCTCATTGCAATACAATAGTTTGAAACATACAGTGACATGTATGTTCTTTTGCTGTATTTTTTAACAATCAAAATCTATGTTCATCTCATTTAAAATGTAAAGCGATTTTAATATATAGATTTGTACGTAAAGCACTCCTTTAAAAAAAAAAAAAAAAGTTCATTTAGAGTCCATTATTTGGTAAATGTGTAACTGCTACGGATTTAGAAACAAAAATCCATAACCTTCAGTGCTTGGTTTTTTTTTTCTTTTTTTTTCTTCTTCTCCGTAAAAACATACATTAAAATGGCGTGGAGTTGGTACTCTGGAACCCAAACTTTCCTGAGACATGATCCACCTTTTTGTGTGTGTGTGCAAGACAGTGAGCAAATTTATGCCTTTGTTCACAAAGGAAACTTGAAGACATAATCTTGGATAGTCCTTGGATAGTAAAAATTTATCACTGACAAAAAATTAAAAATGAAACAACAACACTGATCGATCCCAGAGTTCTGAAAGTAGCAAGTTCTCTTCATTCTGAAGTGTTTGTATTCACTTGACAGAAGTGTCCTTTATTTAGTCAGTTATTTTCCTAACATTCCCATAATTCAATTTCTTCGAGCTTCAGAAAAACTAAACGTTTGTAAACAAAAGGCGGCCTTGCAAAAAAAAAAAAAAAAAAAAAATTAAAATAAATAAAAAATGAACAGGAACAAAAACTGTAGGCACCTCTGAAATGAGTATCGAACTCGCGTCCCGTCTTCCAGTCCCTCCACCCCTCCATGTTTAAACATGAAGAGCTCGAGTCCGTCTAAATCCATCTGTATGGCCACAGTTCTTCAAAAACGTTTTTTTTTTTTTTTTTTTCCTTTTAATTTTTTTAATGCATTTTGTTTTTTTTCAGTTTATATTCTGGAAAATGGTGCAATACTCAATCATAATCCCTTTTTGGATTATTACACAATAAAAGCCACTATAAGGTAGATAGATAAACATCTTACAGATTTAAAAAAAAAAAAAAACAAAAAACAAAAAAAACACTTAATTTTTCATCAAGTCCTTGAGTAAACATTTACACGTGAATTGTCACCTCCTGCCCTCCGTACTTTGTCTCCATTTGTACGATTAGCTGGATGAGGGGAAGCAGACAGTCAGTGCAACACTAGAAGCTAACGACAATAACCATCGTAATATATATCTGACAAGCATAAAAAACAGCAAAAAAAAAAAAAATCCACAAAAAATGGTTAGTGAACAAAAAAGGACTCATCCACCAACACTCACAACGTTTTTTTCTCTCTCTCTCTCTCTCACACACACACACACACACACACACACTCTCTCTTGTGCAAACACTCACAGATGCCATTTTGTCTTTTTTCCCCTCCAATCAGCAATTTAAGTCATCATTTCACTCTGAAATGAAGTTATCAGAGTTCAGAAGTGTTTCAGTGAGATTAAATATTTTTAAAAAGCGTTCACATTACATTATTGGCGTTTCTTTCGATTCAAGTATTTGTATAATTTTTTTTTATTTTGATATGTTTATGAGCATTTGTTTCTGGGAAATACACATTATAGAAAATAGGCAGGGGTTGAGACTGGGTAGAGAGAAGGTTCTAGTGTGTGAGTACACACACTTTCTTACATGTCTATATGAACCAGCATGTGCATATATGGTCCAGGCTCATAGAAAAAAAACAGTTTTCCACTTTTCCTCCATGGAGATCCACAAAGCTAACCCACAACCCCTCCTTTCCTACGTTTCTTTAAGCTCCAGTTGCATTTCCAAGCATCCAGAGAGGATCACTGATGTGCTTTGAGACACTTTACTGTTGAGCCGCTGAGAGGGAGAGGGAGAGAGAGACAGAGAGAGGGAGAGAGAGAGAGAGAGAGAGACAGAGAGAGGGAAAGGGGGGTAGAGAGAGAGAGAGGGAGAGAGAGAGGGAGGGAGAGAGAGTAAAGCGCTCAGTGCTGGTGTACAGTGGGTGGAATTCCAGAGGCTTTTTGGCCTGTACTTTCAGTAAACTCCATGTTCGATGGCCACAGCCCCTCCCCCAATCCCTTTACATTAAAGAGGCAATAGTGATTTTGGCCTTCCATGTTCCTCAAGATACCACCTCCGAAACATCGCCTTTGCATCGCCCTTCGTGATTTTGTACCAATTCAAGCATGGACCGCACCGTTCCTGACGGAAGCTGCCACAGGCTGCCGTATAGAGTCATCTCACCCACAGACAGACGCTGACCCATCGAGCGACAAGCCCCTCTTGGACATCCTTTACACAGGGAACTCCGATGAGAAGAAACAAAAGAGGAGTCCGGTATTTATGCTAATGATCCCAGCATGCATTGGGCGAGAGGCAGGAGTACACCCTGGACAGGGTGCCAATCTATTGCAGGGCACACACACCATTCGCTCACACACTCACACCTACGGGCAAATTAGCCCCTCTAATTAGCCTACCTGCACGTCTTTGGTCTGTGGGAGGAAGCCAGAGTACCCAGAGGAAACCCACACAGACACAGGAAGAACATGCAGACTCCGCACAGAAAGGCCCCGACCGGACTCGAACCCAGGACCTCCTCGCTGTGAGGCGACAGTGCTGCCCACTGCACGGGTTAATAGTCCGAGCGCGTAGAAGAAAGTCAATTTGGCAACACGATCACTGCAGCGCTCAAACCCCTTCCCTCGGCCGGCACGCCAACGGCCACCTGACTGAGGAAGGAGGGAAACAGAGCCCTGTGATGTCATCTGCCTACAGGAAGCGTCAAGGCCCAAAAAGCTCCGTTCTCCACAAAGCGGTTCTCAGCAGTGTTTTTTCAATGCTTTGAAAGGTTGTGCGTCCATCTACGGGTGACGAACCGTGCTCTATAATCTCACCGGCTCAGGTCATCTAGTTTTCCCACTAGGCAGACCTTACAATTCATACATGTATGTTTTTGTGAGAGGCGTTCTGCTTTGTCTTCAAACATTTTTGGGTAAACGAACAAGGAAGAACACAGGCACATATTTATATGAAACTAGTGAAAAAGCGTCCGCCCCGGGGATTTGACCCAACAGCCGGGCCCAACAAGGTGCTGAGTTAGCGGGTCCCAACAGGGTGCTGGGTTAGCGGGTCCCAACAAGGTGCTGAGTCAGCGGGTCCCAACAGGGTGCTGGGTTAGTGGAAATACACAGCTGTGTGATCCTGCTGACCTGGATGACCGAAAATTAAAATAAAATGAACAACCTTGCCCCACTAGGGGGAACTCGTGCAGAACACTGAGTCAGCGAGCGGTGCAGAGGAGCTGAAACTGAGTCTCACACTTCAGGTTTCCTTTTGTGTTTGACCATTTAAAAAAAAAGAAAGAAAGACAAAATGTTTTTGGCATAAAAATACGTAACGGGAAATGGTATACACAGTGCACCCCTACCTCCCCCCTCCTACTCTGAAAACATGGAGTATCATCGACTATTAATAAGGTGTCCATCTTCATTCCTTACATCCCCCCCCGCCCCGCCCTGCTCCGCCCGGCCAGCCCCTCCCCCCCAGCCCAGCCCAGCCCCGCCCCGCCCCACCCAGCCCCCGCCCGGCCAGCCCCACCCCGCCCCCCCAGCCCAGCCCCGCCCCGCCCCGCCCCGAGACCCAGCTGAGAACACGGTTCTGAATGTAAACTGTGGGGCTCTGACCGGCGCCCCCTCTTCTGATGAACACGACCGTGCGGCAGGCTCGGATCCGAGTTCGGGACAGGGGCGTGGCTCGCTGGGAGAGGGGAAGCAGCCGGGGTGAGGAAGGGATTGAGGTGACATGGGGGGGTGAGGGGGGTGGGGGGCAATATTCATCTTTGCATAGGAAAAGACAGAGCCCTCACTGTCAGTTTTCAGTCATTTCTAAGGAAGGGGGGGGGGATTCTGAGACATTTCCTGTTCTTGGGGCCCATCATACACTGTGATGAAGTCATCGGCGCACTGTGATGAGGTCATCAGCTCGCTGGGATGATGTCACCAGCTAAGTGATAGGCAGGTGAGACAGGGGCAGGCCACACTAACTGAATCCCAGTGTCCCTTCACCCCACTCCCAAACCAGAGCTACACCAACCCAGAACCCACACACATTCCACACAAACTGCAAGCCCAAACCATACAACAAGATAATAATAATAATAATAATAATAATAAAACTGACAGATCTGTAGTATTAATCCAGACGACGACCCAAAGTGCGTGGGTGTCGTTTCAGCGCGGTGCGCATCGCCGACGCCTTTGTGCCGAAGAACAGCGCTGTGCTGGAGAGCAGCTTCTCTGCAGACCACTGCACTGAGAAAGAAAACCACAAAACCACAACAACGGAGAGTCCAGAAAAATCTGATCCAAGTGATCTTTGCATGACCCGGAGAGGGAAGGGGGGCGATGAGGTCGGACGCTGGCACAGCTGAGTGCTGATTGGCCGGGTCTGAGAGGGCAGCTCTCGGCTGGCCGGGCTGGGGTTCCAGTCAGGGGGGTGGGGGTGGGGTTCCAGCTGGGGGCGGGGCTGAGAAGACCCTCGGGGCCCCACAGCAGATAGGCACTCAAGGGCCAAACGATCCCACAGGTAGTGTTGGCCGCCATGCAGGAGGGCCCCGGGAGGGCGGGGCCCAGGGAGGGGGGCCACACTGCACATCAGACTGCTGTCAGATGTCTTTGAGTCACGTAACAGTGATATTTACTTACTGATTTATTCCCAAAAAGGCTAATTGTTTTTTTTTTCTTCTTTCCAGCTCAACGAGCAGATTCAGTCTTTTTTTCCACCCCTTCTTCCTGCTTCCATTACTGTTTTTTTTTCTCTTCCTCTCATCCAAGACTCCCGCAGCCCCCTGGACTGAGGAGGCACCTGACATGATGAAGAAGGGAAAAGGAGTCTTCAGACGGAAAGCCCAGGTGGAGGTGTGAGATTGCTTTGTCCCGTCCCTCCGTGGAGCATCCTGGCTTCACTCCGCTGGGTCAGCTGTAGTTCCCGCTCTCCTTTTAAGTGCTATGAGAATCCGCTCCACTTTAAAAAATAAAACTGAGTCTTTGTTCCGTAGTTTCTACCCATTACAAAAAAACAAAACAAAAAAACACTGTCTGTAGGGTATATAGGAAATGCCCCCTATTTGGTGCAAGGGCAGGTCCGGGGCTTCTGCCCCAGTGGCGTGGGGTAAACGGTGGCAGGCGGGCAGCACCTGGCGAACCCTCCCAGGGTGTCACAATAACGGTTTGGGGGTAGGGGGGTTCCTCTGCAGCAGAGCGGAGTGGCCCGGGGGGCTTGTAGGGGATGGAAGAGGCTGGCCTAATATTGCACACAATGTGAAGGTGACACTTCCTCAGACAGCACTGGGGGGTCAAGGTCACTGCTGGGGGGGCCAAGGTCATCACTGCCCACAGAGTTGATTGAAGACAGCGTCAAGTCGGGAACAGAAACTAGTCCTCAAAACACTGCGTGGGGAGGTCTGAAGAAGCCTTTCTTAGAGTTCCACAGAACAGAGGCAACTGGAGTCACAGACGAACACACTCAAACGCTCCTAAACACTCTCAAGTACTCAGTCAATCCAACATGTTGAATAATAATTTCTCAGCTTATTTTGCAATAGCTCTAACGACAGCTTGAATGTGTGAGAGAGAAAAAAAAAAATCAGCAGTGTAAATCCCTTCAAGTTATTTAAAAAAATAAGAGGTGGTAAGAGCCCTGGAGCCGTGGAGGAATGCTGAGGTTCACAACTGCCCCCTGGAGGTGCGGAGGAACACTGCAGTTCACACCTGCTCCCAGAAATGACACTGAGTTTCTGAAGTACAAACACTGTAAAAACTTGGGATTAAGGCCAATTTTAGTGCGATGTGAAAACAAAACAAAAAACAAACAACAACAAAAGAATGACTCAAAAACATTCCTGCAGGACATGTCTGGAATGATTGGAGGGGGCTGGGAATTTTAAAATGGCCGCATGTATATCAATTTGAATTTTAAAAAAATAAAAAAAAAACCCAAAAGACACTTCACAGCAAAAGTCTGGTTACTAGAGTAAGTTCATTCATAAAAAAGGTTCAGTCATTGTTTTCTTCTCTCTTCTCCAAAATAAAGAAAAAACAAGTGTTTGGATATTCTAACTCAGGGTGGGTTTCTTTTCCCAAAGATAGTGGACTGAATCCAACTGGATTCAGCAAAGGCCTCGAACCTCAACCCTCAACGGCCTCGAACCTCTACCCTCAAATGCCTCGAACCTCAGCCCTCAAACGCCTCGAACCTCTACCCTCAAACGCCTCGAACCTCAGCCCTCAAAGGCATTGAATGTCCCGGCTAAAAAAAATCCACTGGTACTGATTATCGTCACACGATTTGCTTGGTTTTTATCGGATTCATTTTTTTCCATTTGCATGTTTTTTTGATTTTATTTCCGTAGCTTTCCTCAAGTCAGTTGGTTGTCTTTTCTTTTTTTAAAAAGGTTTCTCTATAATCCTACATGGACTCTCCGCTCAGCAGGTCCCCAGGAAGCAGCGTGTTGATTGGTGTAGGGCTTCCATTGACCCGCCCATCCTCCCCGCCGGGCGGTCCCCATAGGCTGGAGTACTGCTGGACTCCGCCCCACAGCAGGTCTCCGCCCGTCTTGGCCACACCCCCGCTGCTGTTCCAGTGGCCCATGGCGTGCGACGGCCCCGCCCCTGCCCCCCCCAGCCGCGTCTGATTGGTTCCCTGGTTGGGCTGCCAGCTGCTGGTGGGCGTGGTGGCCAGGGACTGGCCTTGTGCAAAGAATCGGTTGACTTCCTCCTCCCCCGCAAACTCCGCCAGGATGGTGGTGTTTCCCAGCACACACCTGCAGGGGGCAGCGCAGAGCGAGGAGTGATGAGCACTGAAAGCCACATTCACCTTCCGTGCGGCTTATTCACAAGCCATCATCTTGGCTAATTATTTAAAGAAATCATGTTAAAAGGTAAAAACCAAACATTTAGACCAAATGAAAGTCTGAATAGTGCCCCTAACAACGTCCACACCGATCAGAACGGGGGAGAAAATGCTTAGTAAGAGGACTCACTTTGGACGGAAACGGTGTAAATTTACCCCTTGGGAGCTCAATACAAAGAATGTGCTCAACGACTCTGATAACGGAGAGAGAGCCAGTGAACCCCTGAAACGGTGCATCGGGCGTCGGTTAAGAGCGGAAGCTGGGTTTAGGGGGTGACGGTGGTGGCAGCGGCGGTGGCGTACGCACATGTGCAGGGACTTCTGGGCCTTGGCGGCCTCCTCCTTGGAGCTGTAGCGCACCACGGCGTTGCCCTGGGTCAGGTTGAGGTGGAATGTGATGAGGGGCCCGTGCTGCATGCACAGCGTCCGCAGGGTCGAGCCGTCGATCTGCAACACCGAGAGCGCATGCGCACGGTTACCACGGCAACCCGCAGACCGGGTTACCACGGCAACCCACAGACCTGGTTACCACGGCGACCCAGACCGGGGGCGAGGACAGACATGGCAACATCACAGCACATTGGCCCTGAAAGCATTCAGGGAAACTGTGTGTATTGCAGAAATTATTTATCACTGTTAAGGTGGTTATTGTTGTTATTATTGCAGTTTTACTGCTGCCCAGGCCCACACCCACCCCCGGACCATCATGCTATTCCTGTGCCCTTCAGAAACACAGAAACGCCTGTAAAGCTGACTGACTCAGCACTGAACCTGAAAGAGAGAGAAAGAGAGAGAGGCAGAGCCGGCAGGGCTGGGCATTTCGGGGAGGGGAGGGGAGAGGAGAGGAGAGGCTACCTGAGGTGTGAGGTTCCTCAGAACCAGCCAACTGCTGGTCCTGTTGGAGCTGTCCGTACTCCAGGTGGTACCTGCTCAGAGAGAGAGAGAGAGCGAGAGAGAGCGAGAGAAAATGAAATGAAAATGAAAACAAAAGCCCAAGCACATGACCTTAAACTACTGGATTGTAGCCATGGTGCTAACACTACAGACTGCAGTAGACTACGTAAGGCTGAGGAGGCGGAGCTCATTTTGGAGCTCATTTTGGGAATGCAGGCTCCTGATATCAGGCTCAGTAGCTCAAGGTGACGGGACACTGCAAGTTTTATCCTCTAGGGGGCGTACCTGCAGAGTAGGAGCTGCTCCAGCCAGGCACCAGGCCGAGCGTGCCGCCCCCCCAGGTGGAGGAGGGCTTGGTGTTGGTCAGGCCAGGAGGGGGGCGGGTGGGGGTGGCGGCGTTTCTGGGACCCTGCGGAACCTTCCAGAGCTCGTGGGACAGGGAGGCCTGGGGGTGCGACACGGACCCAGGAGACCAGGAGGACTTCATATCAGACAGCTTAGCTGAGAGAGAGAGAGAGAGAGAGAGAGAGAGAGAGAGAGGGAAAGAGAGGGAGCAGGAGGGAGGGAGAGAGGGAGAGAGGGAGGGAGAGAGGGAGCAGGAGGGAGGGAGCCAGCGAGCAAGGGAGAGAGAGAGGGGGACAGAGAGAGGGAGGGAGTGAGAGAGTGAGAGAGAGAGAGGGGGACAGAGAGAGGGAGAGAGAACGTTACTGCAAGTCGTCGATATGGGTGACACGGTGTGACTAGCCTCGATGTAGACAGGAGAATACCTGCACACTAGAAAGTGCGAGTGATCATTACTGAAATACACACATAAGTAACACATGACTTAACTGCAATTCCATTCAGCATATTCCACTTCCCCCTATTGCATACCCTCCTTTAGTTACTGGGAAACCATCTGCTCCTCTGTGGGCTGAACACCAGCCATTTTCACCCACCGCCATTCAGTAACAAGCGTGAGAATCTGTGGCAGGTACGTTGTGTAATCAGGTGGACAGGGTAGGGCACCTCTCCAGTGAACTCGAGGGTACATCACTCAGCCGGTTAAGGGAGACTCCCACACACAACAAGCCACAGCAATGATGAAGGGTTACAGAGAGGGAGCCATGGGGCACACCTATCGGTTCATGCCGAATTCCGACGATGAGGGATCGTTCAGGACAAAGACGAGCCAAAAACCTACTTGATTTACAGTCAACGCCCATTATTAAAATTTCACTGGAGAACTGTGTACACAGAGAGGTAACTTTAAAAATGGGACAGGTAGACTGGGCACAGGTGAGGGAAATATGGACACGCAGACAAGTTTGGATGCTCTAGCTGTCTTCTCTGGGTTGGTCAACATGCCGGGGACGAAGTAGTGGGTGTTCAGGAGGTTGAAGGGGAACGGGAGGAGATTGGGAGGGGCGGGGGGTGGCGAGAGGGGCTATGCCAAGGTGGCTGTACCTGCATCCTCAGCATCCGCAGAGGGAAGAGTGAACGAGCTACCGTAGGCGCTGACTGGCCAATCGGGAGGCGATGCCTCGTTCTGAGCTGATGTTGGGGAGGAGCCTATGGCGTCCCGTGGCCAATGAGAGGGGGCGACGGGGTGAAGAAAAGAAAGCAAGAAAGGTGATGTCTTCTCGCCCCAAACATTCCAGGGGTGTCCACCGCAGAGGCAAGCCACTCAGGTTGGGTAGCACAGGGCTGTGCTGAGGCTGATTAGCAGCCAGCAAATGAACCTCAGAAAAGCAGTGACACGAAAGGACGCTGGCGCCCCCTTGTGGCAAATCAATAGCGCATTTACACACTTGGATTCTCTGTCCGAAGCTTGCCCTCTCACTCAGGGCTAACAATGGCAGAGATCTGGCGCTTTGAACAGTAAAACACAAACTGTGTCCAAAGAAGGGCCTTTGCTCCACGGAAATGCCCACAGATCATTCAAACCACACCGATAATGCGTGTGTAGGCCTAATGCCTGCTCTTTGCCTCTCTCACTCCCTCCATCCCTCCCTTTCTGTACCTCCACTTCGGTCCCGCAGCAAATAGCGATTCACATCCTGGATGTTGGTGTTGATGGTAGGGCCACTGGGAACACTTCCTGGGGTCATGTTGGGATCCGTTTCCGGGTCAATGTTCTGTAGTCCTTTCCAGGGAACTCCTGGACAGAACTCTGAAAGATCAAATGGGTGCGCATGACCATAGACTCCATCAGCACAGATAGAAATGCTAACCAGGTGGCTGGCTCAGTATTCTTAACACTGAAAGCTGCATGCCATTGGTGAAACTCAAAATGGTCTGTTCTGGTCACTCATTACAAATATGCAGGAAGCAAAATGTTTTCCAAAATATTTTTGCCAAGGATACATATAGCTCTAGCTCGTGATTTAAATGATTTAAAATGACAAAGAATAAATAAAAGACTAGGGGATTCAAAATAGCCCAGTTTTAAACAGTTTAAATAGAATTTCCAAAATAGGTGGTCCACCCAGTTCTAAAGGAGTCAAAACTAGAGCCAAATTTGACTCTGGCGCCCTCTACTTGCCTGGAGGCCAATTGATGTTGGTCCCGTTGGCGATCTTGTCGTTGGCGTTCTTGCCCTGACCCCAGCTGTCAGGGGTCACCAGCGGGCTGGGAGGTGCCTCAGAGCCAGACATCAGACTGTAGGGGCTGTAGGAATCATCCAGGGGGGGTTTTCCTGGAGGGCCCAAGTTTGCACCTGTGCCAAGGGCACCTGAGGGGGGGGGGGGGGGGGGGCACCTGTCACTCTCACTGGGGCGCCAATGCCGCCATCCACAGACAGACTGCCGAGGACGGTAACCACACAAAATTTGAACCTCACAACGTGCACATTTTAACCCTTTGAAGAGCAGGTTCTTTGGAATGTTTTTTTTCTTCTGATTCTAAGTCAGTGTTCTAGAACTCTGTCGCATTCAGTCACCAGTAGTAATTGTGACATCAGCATTAGAATGTTCAGTGAAGAACATTCTAATCACATTCTCTCACCTTAAAGGGTTAAAGCATATCACGGAGTGCTTTTACAGATCCACGACGAAAATGATCAGGGTCATAGTACAAATGGTAAATCAAGATTTTAGTGCTTCTTTCACATTTTTAACTCTTCGTCTTCTGATGCTGTCCTCCTGTTACTAAAAACAGACTATAAAAAGCATACCCTTAACAAATTCACTTATGTAGTTAGGTTAGTGTGCATGGCAGGGATGGGATCAGGTTCCTCGTACCATGCTTGTTGAGGTTGGGTTCCAGGGGGGAGGAGCTTCCGGAAAGGGTCTCCATGGCGTTGGGGTGGGTCCACTGCGAGAGGCGGGACTGGGGCTGGGGGGGCTCCTTCATGGACAAACCGCCCACCTCCATGCTGTTTACATTCATGTTGGGGTTCAGTCCAGCTGCGGGGGGGTTGAGAAATATTCACATCAGAGCTGTTGTGTGGAAATTTGCTCTCCCCAAGACTTATCGGGGGACAGACTCACAGATAGGGTCGGGGTTAGTAAGTTACAGCACTCACAGATAGGGTCGAGGTTAGTAAGTTACAGCACTCACAGATAGGGTCGAGGTTAGTAAGTTACAGCACTCACAGATAGGGTCGGGGTTAGTCAGTTACAGCACTCACAGATAGGGTCGGGGTTAGTCAGTTACAGCACTCACAGACAGGGTCGGGGTTAGTCAGTTACAGCACTCACAGATAGGGTCGGGGTTAGTCAGTTACAGCACTCACAGATAGGGTCGGGGTTAGTCAGTTACAGCACTCACAGACAGGGTCGGGGTTAGTCAGTTACAGCACTCACAGATAGGGTCGGGGTTAGTAAGTTACAGCACTCACAGATAGGGTCAGGGTTAGTAAGTTACAGCACTCACAGACAGGGTCGGGGTTAGTAAGTTACAGCACTCAGAGATAGGGTCGGGGTTAGTACGTAAGTGAAGACAGGGGAGGAGCTTTAGGGCTAGGGTGCAGAGGGGGAGGAGCTTTAGGGTTAGGGGCAGAGAGGGGGAGGAGCTTTAGGGTTAGGGTACAGAGAGGGGGAGGAGCTTTAGGGTTAGGGTACAGAGAGGGGGAGGAGCTTTAGGGCTAGGGTGCAGAGGGGGAGGAGCTTTAGGGTTAGGGGGCAGCGAGGGGGAGGAGCTTTAGGGTTAGGGAGCAGAGAGGGGGAGGAGCTTTAGGGTTAGGGAGCAGAGAGGGGGAGGAGCTTTAGGGCTGGGGTGCACTCACAGAGTGGGTACGGGCTGTAGGAGTTGGGTGAAGACTGCGGTTCTTTGGTCTGCAGGTCGGACAGGCCCGAAGCCTGGGGGTGGGGTGGAAAGCTGTCCAGGGCCGACTTGCCGGCGTTGGGGTGCAGGCCGGGGTGGGAGGGGGGCTGCTGCTTCAGCAGGAGGGTCTGGGCCAGCTGCCGCTGGTGCTGCTGGATCTGCTGCTGCATGTTATTGATTGTACGTGCAACCTGAGGGGAAAACACAACAGACATTTTACCCAAATCAAGAGCGACATCACTCCCCTGGGCAACAGAAATGTCCTCAATCGGACGGGGTTGGGCGTGTGGACGGGACGGGGCTGGGCGGGACGGGACAGGGCTGGGCGTGTGGATGGGATGGGGCTGGGCGGGACGGGGCTGGGCGTGGGGACGGGACGGGGCTGGGCGGGACGGGGCTGGGCGTGTGGACGGGACGGGGCTGGGCGTGTGGATGGGATGGGGCGGGGCGGGACGGGGCGGGACGGGGCTGGGCGTGTGGACGGGACGTGGCTGGGCGGGATGGGGCTGGGCGGGACTCACTTGCTGCTCTTGTTGTCTGATGGGCCCGGACACGTTGCGCTGACCCTGCAGCACCTGCTGCTGGATCTGTAGACGCTGATATGCCTGAAACAGACAGAGGCGCTCAGTGCGTTTCACACTGACCTGGGATCAGCACGGAGGAGCGCTCATCCCGCGGTGCACAGATTACACTCACATTCAGCAGCCGCTCGAACCCCGGGCAACTAACCCAGCATACATGAGAACGCCAGACACGCGAAACAGCGCTGAGTCATCAGTGTCACAGGTGAGAAAAAGCACGCAGGTGGGCATAGGTATGTGTAGATGTGTGAATGTGCGTGTGTGTGTGAATGTGTGTGTGTGTGTGCGCGCGTGCGTGTGTGTACGTGTACGTGTGCATGTGTGTGTGTGTGTGTTTGCGTGCGCGTGTGCGCGTGTGTGTACGTGTTCGTGTGTGCATGTGTGTTTGTGTGTATGCATGTGTGTGCACGCGTACTTGTGTGTGTGTGTGTGTGTTTGTGTGCGTGTGTGTTTGTGCGCGTGTGTGTGTGCACACGTGTGCATATTCCAGTGAATACTGGTCAGATCAGGCTTACTCACCAGCTGCAGTTGGTAAAGTTGGTTCAGCAGGGTCATGTGTTGGGGGCTTATGGGAGAGGTCAGAAGTGCAGGGTTCAGACCGATGTTTTTTGCTGCAAACTGCAAGAGCTGTGCTTGAACCTGCAAGAGCAAGCAGACACGGCTCACCCCTCAGATCCTTTTTCAGCAGACACCTCCAGACACCTCACTAATTCAGCTTTCTTTCTTAAAGATATGTGCATAACCGCTGGACAGGGATACAGTATCAGTGATTAATCAGAGCTGCAGTGTGATCGTTTCAGACGTGCGCGTCCCGCCCAAATTCTCCCACAATCAAAAGCCCCAAGGAGTGGCCTGACATGGTGTGTGTGTGCGTGTGTGTGTGGTGTGTGTGTGTGTGTGTGTGTCTGAGCGTGCGTGTGAGCGTGTGAGTGCGTGTGTGATTGTGAGACCGCGCGTGTGTGTGGTGTGCGTGTGAGCGTGTGTGTGTGTGTGTGTGTGTGTCTGAGCGTGCGTGTTGGGGTGTGTGTGAGCGTGTGTGTGTATCTGAGCGTGCCTGTTGGGGTGTGTGGTGTGCGTGTGGTGTGTGTGTGTGTGGTGTGCGTGTGAGCGTGTGTGTCTGAGCGTGCGTGTTGGAGTGTGTGTGAGCGTGTGTGTGTTCTCTGAGCGTGCGTGTTGGAGTGTTTGTGTCTGAGCGTGCGTGTTGGGGTGTGTGGTGTGTGTGTGTGTGGTGTGCGTGTGAGCGTGTGTGTGTCTGAGCGTGCGTGTTGGAGTGTGTACGTACCTGAGGGGAGAGAAACTGAGGCACTTGAGCTCGTAGGCTAGGCTGGGCGGAGCCGGGGGGCACTGACGGCTGAGGGGGCGGAGCCTGCTGCTGCATGGCCCGGGTTTGTGCTGCTCCACTACTGACAAACATCCCACCCTGCACCTGAGAGAGAGAGGGGGGCGAGAGAGGGGGGGAGGGAGGGAGAGAGAGAGAGGGGGGTGAGAGAGGGGGGGAGGGAGGGAGAGAGAGAGAGAGATGGAGAGAGAGGGGGGAGAGAAGGAGAGAGAGAAATACCACAACATATTCAATATGCAACATGACCACTAACATTAACTCAGGTGGAACACAGGACACAGCATCTTTAAAAGAAATTAATTTTTAAAAAATAGTCCCCTCAATTCCCCTCAGGTGAACTCAACTTAGCAAGTAAAACAACAAATAATGAGACACAAAGACATGACTTGCCCCTTTAACACAGTGGCTAGAGAAACGATCAGCCACGCCCAGAGAGCGAGGCACCAGGGACAGCAGAGAGTACCACACTCAGGGGGAGGGGGAGGGGCGGGGCTCACCTTGTCCCCGAAGGGGGCGCGGTCTGAGCAGGACTCTTTGGCGAGGGGGGGCAGCCTGCAGCTCATGGGCTTGCTGCCCAGGCCGCTGCTGTACTCTGAGAGGCCCATCCCCCGCTTGTCCAGCTCAGTCTTCTTCTCCAGCAGGGCACCTGGAGAACATGCAGCAGAGAGGATCAGCACAGGGCAAACACACACAGAGAGGATCAGCACAGGGCAAACACACACACAGAGGATCAGCGCAGGGCAAACACACACAGAGAGGCTCAGCGCAGGGCAAACACACACAGAGAGGCTCAGCGCAGGGCAAACACACACAGAGAGGCTCAGCGCAGGGCAAACACACAGAGAGGCTCAGCGCAGGGCAAACACACACACAGAGGATCAGCAGAGAGGATCAGCACAGGGCAAACACACACACAGAGGATCAGCGCAGGGCAAACACACACAGAGAGGATCAGCGCAGGGCAAACACACACAGAGAGGATCAGCGCAGGGCAAACACACACAGAGAGGATCAGCGCAGGGCAAACACACACAGAGAGGATCAGCGCAGGGCAAACACACACAGAGAGGATCAGCGCAGGGCAAACACACACACAGAGGATCAGCGCAGGGCAAACACACACAGAGAGGATCAGCGTAGGGCAAACACACACAGAGAGGATCAGCGCAGGGCAAACACACACAGAGAGGATCAGCGCAGGGCAAACACACACAGAGAGGATCAGCGCAGGGCAAACACACACAGAGAGGATCAGCGCAGGGCAAACACACACAGAGAGGATCAGCGCAGGGCAAACACACACAGAGAGGATCAGCGCAGGGCAAACACACAGAGAGGATCAGCGCAGGGCAAACACACACACAGAGGATCAGCGCAGGGCAAACACGTGTGTGTGTGCGTGTGTACATGTGTGTGCGCGTGTATATGTTCACGTGTGTGTGCGTGTGTGTGTATATATTCACGTGTGTGTGTGTGTGTGTGTGTACATGTGTGTGCGTGTGTACATGCATCTCTTTTTAAAAGCAGTGTCCATGCAGCAGCAGCAGGGGGCGCTCACTCATTGCCTGATCCAGGTTCATGTTGTTGCTTTTCAGTGCCTCTTCTGCTGGGTCTCTCTGTGTGCAGAGAGAGAGAGGGGGGGGGGGAGAAAGACAGAGAGAGAGACGGGGGAGGGGGGGGGAGCGGAAGAGAGGGAGGGAGAGAGAGAGAGAGAGAAACATTGTTAGCTTCTCACAGGCACTGAGTCAGGCAGCGTTACCTCAGTGATGAAGCTCAAACTATAGGATTCACTGTGTAAATGTGTACGCAAACACACCAGAGCATTGAAATCTGAGGTGAACAGACAACAGCGTTTACAGAGCGACTGACACGGCACTACTCACAGTGAAAACGCATCACTGACTCACCGGGAAGCCCATGTCTGTGAGCTGCTTGATCAGACGGTTCATGATCCAGGCTTCATCCTGCTTGCTGGCCACCTTCCCCTTCATCAGAACAGAGCACAGAGCAGTGAGCTCAACGGGTCTGAGCACGCCATCAACACAGCATGAGCACGGCATCAACACGCCAACAACACGGCATCAACACGCCATCAACACGCCAACAACACGGCAACAACACGCCATCAACACGCCATCAACACGCCATCAACACGCCATCAACACCATACCGGACGTGTGTGTGTGTGTGTGTGTGAGTGTGTGTGTGTGAGTGAGAGAGTGTGTGTGTGTGTGCGCGTGTGTGAGTGAGTGTCTGTGTGTGTGTGTGTGTGTGTGTGTGAGTGAGAGAGTGTGTGTGTGTGTGTGTGTGAGTGTGTGTGAGTGTGTGTGTGTGTGTGTGTGTGTGTGTGTGTGTGTGTGTGTGCGTCTCTGTACGTGCGCGCTCCCTCACCTTCTGGGGGCCCTTTTTGGGGGGGTTCCCCCAGGAGCTGCAGGAGGAGCTGCTCTCCTGGGAGGCGGGACTGTTCCACACGTCCCCGTCGTCCGGCTCCCACGGCCCCCCCGCCGGGCCCGGCTCCTCCCCGCCGCCTCCCCAGCCGTCTTGCATAGATTTGGGGGCTGGAAGAGACCCGAAGGGGAGGGAGGTAAGCACACTGCAGAGCCCCCTGCTTCACCCCCCCCCCACCACGCCGGGCCAGGCCAGGCCAGGGGAAGGCAAGGGAGGGGAGGGGAGGGAGGTAAGCACACTGCAGAGCCCCCTGCTTCCCCCGCTCACCCCCCCTCCCCCCCCCCCCCCCCCCCACCACGCCGGGCTAGGCCAGGCCAGGGGAAGGCAAGGGAGGGGAGGGGAGGGAGGTAAGCACACTGCAGAGCCCCCTGCTTCCCCCCCCCCCCCACCACGCCGGGCTAGGCCAGGGGAAGGGAAGGGAAGGGAAGGGAGGGGAGGGAGGTAAACATGCTGCAGTGCCCCCTGCTTCCCCCGCTCACCCCCCCTCCGCCCCCCCTCCCCGCCGGGCCAGGCTGGGGGGGGAGGTAGACACGCTGCAGTGCAGAGTATGAAGGGCTGAGTAAAAACCAGCAGACCCTGCAGCGCTCCAAGGACAGGGTTTTGTGCAGTAACACCTCCTGGCCACCGGGTGGCAGCACAGACAGCCTGCAAACTCCACAGCCCTGCGACCGTGCCGCTTGACTTGCAGAATCTGCTGCGGCTGAAGGCAGATTTAAAAGAGCAGAATCTATTTCCCAGAGCTATTTTGGGAGATCTGCCGTTACCCTGGCCTAACTGCATTCTGCTACAGACATTCTGTGATGAGTGATTAATAGGGGTTAGTTAATTCCTGCTTGTATATGATTTATTTAGATTGGTTAAAAAGGGGCGATCAGGAGAACCCGCACCATGTTCCGTACGCCGTTCATTTTCATCAGCAAACCCCAGTTTGTTCTCTGGTGGGCCGGGGTTTCCATGGAAACGGGGTCTCAGGTGAGGGGGGGGGGGGTTACCTGGCTTGCAGGGGGGCGGCCCGGACGGTGCGCTGGCCCTGCCGTAGGGCCCCGCAGATTCAGGGCCGCCGTTGCCCCAGCCCCCGGGGCTGCCCTGGGGTTTGCCCCAGGCCGAGGTCCCGTTGTCCACAGCCGGGGTGGGGGGGGCCGGCTCGCCCCATGAGGGCTCCGCCTTGGAGTGCACGCTGGGTAGCTCGCCCCAACCTGGCAGAGAGAGAGGCGCTCGGTATCAGTCCCAGACCCCGAAGCAAAACGCCCTGTTTCCACAGCAACCACAAACACAATGCCGGCCATCGAACCCTCAAAAGGCAGGGGTCCCCAACCCTGTCCTGAGCTCCCCAACCCTGCCCTGAGCCCCCCAACCCTGTCCTGAGCCCCCCAACCCTGCCCTGACCCCCCAACCAAGCCCTGACCCCCCCAACCCTGTCCTGAGCTCCGCAACTCTGCCCTGAGCTCCCCAACCCTGCCCTGAGCCCCCCAACCCTGTCCTGAGCCCCCCAACCCTGCCCTGAGCCCCCCAACCCTGCCCTGAGCCCCCCAACTCTGTCCTGAGCTCCGCAACCCTGCCCTGAGCACATTATATTCAAAATACTCAAGTGTTGTTACGTGTTACACATGCACTCTCAGACTGCAGATAGTCTGCACTCCACTCCGCAGTGCAGCTCTTACCCGGGTTGGCCAGGGGGGGTCTGCTCTGCGGGGCTCCAGGCTGGTGCGGGTGAGGGGGGGGCATGCTGGCAGAGCCCCCGGCGTTGGTGTTGCTGCCGTTGGCCGGGGCAACGTGCCCGTGACCCTGTACCGCGGGGGGGTTGTGGGGGGGGTGGTGGGGGTGGTGCGGGTGGTGCTGGTGGGAGTTGTTATTGTTGTTGCCGCCCCTGCTGCTGTTGCTAGGCGCCGGGGGGTTCCCGCCAGCACCGGCGCTGTTGCCGGGCGCCGGGCTGCCCTGGGTCACATGGCTGTTGCGGTCCCACAGGTTGACGGTCTTGTGGTGGGTGTTGGGGTCCCCCCAGGCTGACGTGCCGTCGTCGATCTCCATCTTTCGGCGGATGGAGGGGGGCGAAGGCTCCTCCCACCCGGTGGGCTCTCCTCCTGGGGGGTCGCGCTTGGCTCCGCCCCCTCCGCCCCCCCAGCCCGACCCACACTGCTTCCCCACGCCGGGGTCTCCCCACGACCCCACAGTTCCGCCCCCGCCGCTGGGGCTGTCCTGGGGCTTGCTGGCCCAGCCCTGCGCGGGAGGGGCAGGTCTCTGGGAGTCACCCCAACCCGCACCTCCTCCTCCACCTCCTGCTTCTCCTCCTCCTCCCCCACCTCCTGTCCCCGGCTTGCTCCAGCCGCGGGGGTTCTCCTTCCAGCCGCCTCCTTCGCCGTCCCAGGGCGGAGGTCCGCTCTTCTTCCCCTCCCCAGGCTCACCCCAGTCCCCCCGAGCGGGGCTCCCCCCTCCGCCTCCGTTCCCCCAGCCGTGGGGGGGCTTGGGCCCGTCCCCCCAGCCCTGCGTTTTGGGCTTGGCTTGGGCTTCGTCCCAGCCAGCGGACTTCTCTTCGGGGGTCCAGCACGGGCCACTCTTGGGGCCTCCGCCGTTTTGGGGGCCACCCCAGCCCCCCCCTCCTCCTCCTCCTCCTGCTCCGCCCCCGTTTGGGGCCTTCTTCCCTGGGGGCGGGTCCCCCCATCCGGAGCTGGGCTGGCCGGGTGTCGGAGCCACGCCCCCCCAGCCAGATGAGGCTCCGCCCCCTTCGGCCCTCCCCCCGGAGTCAGACCGTGGGGCGGAGCCGGGAGGTGGGCTGGCCAGGGGAGCAGCGGCGGACGAGGAGGAAGAAGAAGAGCAGGACGAGGACGAGGAGGAGGAGGAAGAGGACGGGCCCCAGGCCTCCGTCCCCTTGTCGCTCTTTTGGGAGGCACGGGCCGCCTCCTTGGTCTCCCAGGAGGTGTGCTGGCGGACGGGCGTCTGGCCCCAGCCCGTGTTGCACAGGACGCGGGGGTCCAGGTCCGGGGCGGGGACGGGGGCGGGGCCGGGGCCGGGTGGAGCCTCCTCCGGGGAGAGCCGCTCCCTCCGGCCACGCCCGCCCTCCTGGCTGTCGCTGCTGCCCTCGCTGGGCGGGGCGTCGCTAGGGGCGTCGCCGGGGCGGGTCCAGGAGTTGGGCTGCTCCCGCGGGGGGCTGCCGGCCCCCCCCTCCCAGCCTTTGGCCTGGTCGGAATGCTTGCCCCGGTCCTCCCCCCGCGGCTGACCCCACCCGCCGCTATCCCAGGAGGAGGGGGCGTGCCCGGGGCCGGGGTCCCACCCCGAATCCTTGGAAACGGAGGACGTGGCGTCTCCATCGCCCCAAACGGAGCCCCCCTCTCCATTCACCCGCGAGGCCCCAGGAGGGGGCGAGGCCCCCCAGCCCGGGAGGGCGTGGCCGGGGCTCGGGGGCTCCTGCTTCGCGGGGTTTGGTCCGTCAGTGTTAAGGTTCAGAGGTTCGCCGCTGAAAGACACATTCGTGGCTGGGGACGGGCGTGGCTGGGGGCCGTCGTGGGGGGGTGCTGTGGCCCCCCAGGCACCGGTCCCCGTGAGGTTTCTGTGGGGGCCGTCGCTGGGCCCCGGCTGCGAGCCGCAGAGGCCGGGGGGGGGCGGGTTGCTCGTCCCCGAGCCGCCCCCCCCCCGGCCCCGCCCCCTCGTGTCCCAGCGCGGGCCAGGCCGAGGGGTTGGCGTTGGGGTTCAGGTTCAAGTTAAGGTTGGGGGAACCCCAGCAAGGTTGGCCCCTCCCTCCCGGGGGCAGGGAGTCCCCCTTCCCCTCCGAGGGAGGGCAGTGGGCGGGGCCAGAGCCCCAGCCCCGGCTGGCCCCGCCCTGGCTGGTTGCCATGGCGCCAGGCTTGTGGTGGGCGGGGAAGTGGCCGGGTCCGGAGGCCATGCTCATGGCGCCGCCCCTGGTCTCCGTGACGACCTCGCTGTCCGCGCTCTGGCGCTCCGCGGCCGAGCGGCCGTCGCCGCGGGAGATGGAGGGCCAGGCCTCGGCGTCGCTCTCGTCGATGATCACTTGATCCCAGCCGCTCCGATTGGTGGGTGGTGGGGGTCCCCAGGGGGGGTTCTCATACTGGGGTCCCAGGACACTCGGGTGGGGAGGCTCTGTGGCACAGACAGACAGACAGAGAGGGGGGGGGGGGGGGTGAGGCAGGCACCACACACAGCAGCTTCTGCAAGGCACTATATGGAAACAGGCAGTAAAATGCCTTAAATTCTGCTATTTACAAAATGTGCATTCCACGGAACAAGAAAAAAAATTGTTGGATTAGAAGTGAAGTTATTGTGCAGAAATGGAGTTTTCTGGGTTTGGGGTGGTGGGGGGGAAGGGGGGGGGCTCATCCGTCTCCATCTCTCTCTCTCGGGCCGACGCAGCCGAGGGGGCGGTGGGGTGGAACAGAGCTCATTTGGGGGAATGAGACGGGGGACGGGGGGGCTCATCCATCACTCCCCACACCCCCGACAGAGCCTGTCTGGTGTATTTGACTCCGAGAGAAAACACGTATTTGACCCAGGTCTAACCCCAACTATATCTCTCAGTCGACCAAGAAATGGTCAAATAACCACAAAATTACTGCTTTGAAACGGCCATCTCTACAAAATTAGTGGTTTGACTTGAAGACGGCAGTTCAGAGGCAACGCTGCTGAACGCAGCAGAACGCAGGCGTTTACCCAGCATGCACCAAACGCAGTCTGACACTCGAGACGGACGCGGAAGACGCTCACGACCCAGAAAGCCCCGAGACGTCGCCGAGCGCTGAGCAGTCCCATAATCCTCCTCTTCTGCCAGAGACAGGCAACCCCTCCCACCTTCCCATCAGGCTTTGCAGGCCGCACAGAGCAGAACAAACGGGTGATTGTGAAGCTTCGGTGAGAAGAGCGCGAGCGATTTTAGAAACGCTGCAGCGCGGGAGCTGGGGGGAGGGGCACCGGGGGGGGGGGGGGGGCCCGGGCGGGGCGTCAGAGCTGCCATTGTTGCTTTTCGGGACGCCCTCAGTTTGTAACAGAACCTCAGCGCGGCGGGGGGGGGGGGGCTGCATGCCAGTGGCATTCACATGGCCTGTCAAGCCCCCCCCCCCCCTTAAAAAACAAACAAAAAAAGCAAATCTCACGCCCCCCTCAGCGAGAAAAAGGGGGTAAGAAAGGACACAGAGCAGCGGCGAAGCGAAGGACGCCATTTTAACAGCAGCCAAGAAAACAGTCGCCATCTACGTCTCTCGCTCTCTGCGTCTGTCTCTCTCCGTCGCTTTCTCTCTCCCTCTCTCTCTCCCTCCCTCTCTCTCTCTCTCTCTCCCTCCCTCCCTCCCTCCCTCCCTCTCTTGCAGACGCTCACTCCACTGCACACGCAGTTTTAAAGAGCTGAACAGCAAAAAAACTCTGAATGAAAAACGTGCAGCAAAAAAACTGGAACACTTTTTTAAATGAACAAAAGCTGATCCGTGTGTAAATACTGGAGGGGGGCAGCAGCGGGGGGGGGGGGGGTCCCGGTGCCTGTGGAGAGAGGGCAGCCAGCCTTCCTGCGAGAGGCTCAGCTCAGGCAGCGAGCGGGGGGACCGTGTCCAATCCAACATGTCCGCCGCGAGGACGCGGAGCCGCCATTTCACCGGCGTGAGATACTGGAGCGAGCGCCCCCCCCCCCTCCAGTCCTCCCCCCAACCCTCGCGGTCCTGCCCCCCCCTCCAAACCCAGGCTGGGTCCCAAAGGCTCTTAATGGAGTCCTGCTCTTCCTGAGGCAGGGCGAGAGGGAAGGGGGGGGGATCCCTCTTCTGTAACCCCCCCCCCCACCACCTGCTTTCTAACTGTCACAGGATATGCAGCCGACGCCGTTCCTGCAGCCCTCAGCACCACGGCTCACAGCCCCCCCCCCCCCCCCCCCCGAGTGAGAGCCGCGGGGCACAAGGTCGTCCCGTTAGCCCTGCCTGGGACGAGGGGCCCCGCCCCCCCTCCACGCCCCGCCCGCCCCCCGTCCCCTTCTGCGTTTCTGATAGAACAGGACGTCCTGCTGTCGAACCCGCGCCGGCACGACCGGCTCAGCGCACACATCAGCGCCGGAGCGCGAGAACGAGGACCTGCCCCACGAACAGGGGCGCTGCTGGCACCCGGCCAAAAACAGCACCCGCCATGAGGCCAGCGAGGGGGGGGGGAGGGAGAGAGAGAGAGGGAGAAAGAGAGGGAGAGAGAGGGGGGGGGGGGGAGGAGGAGGGGGAGGGAGGGGGAGGGAGAGAGAGAGAGAGAGGGAGGGGGAGAGAGAGGGAGGGGGAGGAGGAGGGGGAGGGAGGGGGAGGGAGAGGGAGGGGGAGGAGGAGGGGGAGGGAGGGGGAGGGAGAGAGAGAGAGAGAGGGAGGGGGAGAGAGAGGGAGGGGGGGGGGGGGGGGAGGGAGGGAGAGGGAGGGGGAGGAGGAGGGGGAGCGATGGAGCGAGAGGAGGAAAGAGAGCGGGCAAAAGAGCAAAGAAGCGTTGCTGCGACATGAAGGACGAGCCGCAGGCCGCCAGAACAGGCCCCGCCCAGAACAGACTCCGCCCAGAACAGGCCCCGCCCAGAACAGGCCCCGCCCAGAACAGGCCCCGCCCGCCCCACCACCAGCCAAACGCGCCGTCTGAGCCAACAAAAGCCGCTTTGATTGGACCCTTTGTCTCCGAGTAACCCCTCCATGCAAACTCCTGCTCGGCCAATCAAAGGGCTCGCTTTGTTTTTCCTTTTTTTTTTCTCTCCGGAACTGAAAAAGCAGGGCAGCACGGAATCCATCCCTCCCTTCCACTCTTCTCTTCTGCCTCCTGCTCTTTTTTTAATCCCTCTTTCAAGGCGGGGGCCCCAGATCTCCCTCAGAGCGGGAAAGATCGAGCGGAGGAAGGAGAGCCTGATGAGGTCACCGGGAGGGGGGGGGGGGGGCAGCCAGTGAAAAGGGCACACGTGGTCTCCCATATTGACTCAGAATGGGGGGAGGGGGTGGAAGGGGCACACTGATCATCCACACAACAGTGGCACGTAAGAAGGCGGAGCCAGCGCTGTGTTCACACCGACAGAGTAAGGGAGTGGGTGTGGCTTGTGGCTGAGTCGGGGTGGGGCCTGTGGCTGTGTAGTGGGCAGGGCTTATGGGGCATGTAGGGGGCGGGGCCAGTGGCTGAGTAGGGGACAGGGCCAGTGGCTGAGTCGGGGGCGGGGCCAGTGGCTGGGTAGGGGGCGGGGCTTATGGGGCATGTTGGGGGCGGGGCCTGTGGCTGAGTAGGGGGCGGGGCTTATGGGGCATGTTGGGGGCGGCCTGTGGCTGAGTAGGGGGCGGGGCCTGTGGCTGTGTAGGGGGCGGGGCCTGTGGCTGAGTAGGGGGCGGGGCCTGTGGCTGTGTAGGGGGCGGGGCCAGTGGCTGAGTAGGGGGCGGGGCCAGTGGCTGAGTAGGGGGCGGGCCTGTGGCTGAGTAGGGGGCGGGGCTTATGGGGCATGTTGGGGGCGGGGCCTGTGGCTGTGTAGGGGGCGGGGCCTGTGGCTGAGTCGGGGGCGGGAGCTAACCTGTGTGCGGGGTCCCAGGGCAGGTTTGTGAGGCGGCGGCGCTGGGCGTGCGGGGGGGAGACAGCGCCCTCGTCTGGCCGCTCCCGGGCAGAGGCTGACCCCTCTTCAGCAGCTGCTTGTGCTCGTGCTGGCGGAAGCGCGGGGGCACCTCTCGGGGCGGGTAGCGGGGGCTGGCGACTGGCGGCTGCTGCTGCTGCTGCTGGGCACCGCCGGGGGCACGCTTGCCATTGCCACTGCTGCAGACAGGGGGCGCTGGTGGGCTCACGCTGGGGTTAGAAGGGGAGAGAGGGCTGGGCTTGGCAGAGTCTGGCACTGTGGAGACACACAGGAACACATGCATGAACAAAACATCACACACACGCACGCGCACACATGCACGCACACACAGACACACACGTACGCACGCACACACAGACACACACGTACGCACACACACACACACACACACACACAGACACGTTTCACTCTCACACGCCTTATGCTCACACACAGACACCTTCTCTTTTTCTGCAAAGCACAATGCAGAGTTGGGTTTTCAAACAGGGTCATAAAAAGTTGTGTATATGGCTTTGCAACCCCTAATTAGCATCACGCTTTGGGGAGGTGCTGAGCATCTACAGACAGATCAGAGCATCTACAGACAGATCTGAGCATCTACAGACAGATCTGAGCTTTCACAATTTCTGGAAAAAGACTGAGGAATGATCAGAGCTGAGATTAAGAGGCAACTCTACACTGGAAAACACTGCAGTTTATGTCTGGACTTTCCATAGTAACAAGCTTCATAAACCACTCCAGTGTGTGTGTATGTCTGAGTGTGTGTGTGTGCGTGTGCATCGATACATTCATCATGGAGCGCTCATGTAAAATGAATTAGCTCCTGATTAGACTGCGATTCGTGGAAGAGCACAGTGAAGTGCTGATGTAATTAATTGGATATGGAAGTGCAGATTAATCCGGTGTGATTTTACAGTGTCCCAGCGCTGGAGTAATGGGCTCATCTTTTATGACACCATGTAAATAAATGCAAATACAGGGACCTGGAGCAAAGCCTCCTGGGAGAACCCAGGCCTGAAAGCATCCGGCTTCCTCCCACAGTCCAGAGACATGCAGGTAGACTAATTATGGGGAGGGGGGGGTGAACAGGGTGTTGCTGTAAATGAGCGTGCGTGCTTAGTCAACCTACCCCGTATAAATATAAATAAATATTTATTAATATATTAATAAATAAATGTCACTTTCACCCTGACTGACTGAGCGGTCCCTTAGATCATGGTGATCTCATAAGACCGGTTCCCCCCACGGTAGTTCTGTATTCATCTCGTGAGTTCACCCTGCCCCCGCCCCCTAAGGCTTCTGGGGGATTTTAAGGTCGGGATGCTCCGTGAAGCGTATCGCCACTGTTTCACGGAATCACCCAGAACGCAGGACCGCTTCACTTCTTAAACGGCATGAGGTTTAACAATTAACACACTGCGCACAGGCCTAAGTCAGTTACCATTAGCAACTGACACTCACGAGCACTGCATGAACCACACCCAGAACTCACGGCTGAATAACTCACCCCAGTATCAGCCGCAGGTGCGCCACAGGTCATCACAGCCCCTTTACTGCAGGTGAGTAATGCAGCCCCTCCCCTCTGCCCTAATACGCTCACTCCCTTTGAAGAGCAGGTGTTCTGGAGTGATTTTTCACTTATCCTACGTCGGTGTTCCAGAACTCCATTGTTGTCAGTCACCAGCAGCGATTGTGACATCAGCAGCATTAGAATGTTCAGTGGAGAGCACAGAGGCTGGAGCTGGACAGGGCCCCGTCAGCAGATGCTCTAATGAGATTTACATCCATCTGTCTGTCCGTCACAAGACACAAATCCCACCCCCCATCTGTCCCTGAGAACCACCAACAAACCTGCCCAGTCCCCGTCCCAGGGAAACTCCAGCTCACTGACGGGACATTTTGGGCCCCAGAACAGGGCCTGCCCCATCCCCAAACTCTACAGGTCCTACTCCACCCCTCCTGCCCCTCCCTCAGCACACAAACAACACCCAGACCTCAATTTTGGCTCAAGCCAAACGAATACCCTTCACTGTTTACTGTTATAGAGGAAACTGGACCCAGCTCCTCACCTTGTGAGCCAGACACACGCATTGAAACGCTCATCCACCGACATGCAACACAAATAATCAGCCAAACTGCCACCGGTGACCCAGAGGCCGGCCCCGGGCTCTAAATGAGACGCGCGGGGCCTCCTCGTTCAACAGCCTGGTCCGGAGAGGATAAATCACTACCACCCAACAACGACATCACACCAACAATTACAGAGAGAACATCGTTACTGCATGTAATTATGCCATCGCAGTGCACTCACTGAATCAGCCCTCTCCAGGCGCTTGCCGTCACCGTGGAAAATCCACGCATCGTAACAGAATGATTTTACCGCCAACAGGACACAGGACCGACGAGCTCTCATACCGCCACACTTAGCCTGCTTAGCGCACGTAGCTCGCACGCGCTACACTGCAGGGCAGAAGTCTTACCTTTGGTTTTCTGTTCGCCAGCCTGCAAGAACAAGACGAGGGCAAACGTGTTAGAAGTTGAACGAGCACTTCAAAGTGAAGTTTCAAATCAGATTCTCTCTCAAATGGAATCTGATTTGGGCTGGAAAATGAACTGCTGATTGAATGCTTTCCCCCCTCAAAGCAGCTTTAGCTTAAATAATTTAACCAACGCAGCTTCCTCCCCTATCCCACAATGCCACTATAACCAACCATCTCCCTGTATGAAAAACTGGCCTCGAGCTGAGCTCCAAGGTTTCATTCTGAAGAGAGGTAGAGAGGAAAAAAGAAGAGGGAGAGACAGAAAGAGTGGGGAGAGGAAGAAAAAGAGAGAGATGGGGGAGGACAGAGATGGAGAAAGATAACAGACAACATTTCCTAAGCAGGAAAAAAACCTGAACTACAGAGCACTTGACCTTAGAGGCCCACACAGACCCAGCACTGCCTCTGACTGACAGGTTGTGGGAGGGTCTATTGGGGTGACTGACAGGTGGTGGGAGGGTCTATGGGGGTGACTGACAGGTGGTGGGAGGGTCTATTGGGGTGACTGACAGGTGGTGGGAGGGTCTATGGGGGTGACTGACAGGTGGTGGGAGGGTCTATGGGGGTGACTGACAGGTGGTGGGAGGGTCTATGGGGATGACTGACAGGTGAAAGGAGCATTAAGACACACCCACCTTTTTCTGAGCAGCTTCCTTCTTTTTCTTTTCTTCTTGCTTTTTCTTTTTCTTTTCTTCCATCAAATGGTTCTCTTCTCGTGACTCCCACTTCAGCTCCCGGCTGAAAGAGCAGAGAAAGGGAACGAGACATGAGCGTGAGTGTGTGTGAGCGTGAGACGTGTGTGTGAGTGTGTGTGAGCGTGAGACGTGAGCGCAAGTGTGTGTGTGAGTGTGTGACGTGAGCGCGACGAGAGAGCGACGGACCGCCTCCAGGGACAGAGCTGGAGTTTTATTTCTGCCCATTACATCACTGAAAGGTCAGAGGTCAAACGGGCCCAGTGAGGAGCAGCACATCTTGGGTTGGGCCCACAGACGGAGCTCTGTTCGCACCTTACAGCTAATCCCAATATCCCCCCCCCCCCCCCCCCCCCCTCCCCTCCCCTGGCATACGGCTCCGCCTGGCACTCCGCCATTCAGGCTCTCCGCCCTCTCCGCCCCCCCCCGCCCCCCCCCCCCCCCCCCGCCCTGCTGAAGCATATGTCTCTGTCTGGGTTGTTCCTCCATTGTCTGCATATCGAAGAATGTGTGCCAGGACGACAGCCATTTTGGCTCTGTCTCCACCTCAGCCCACAGACCAGCCCACAGAGGAGGAGGAGGAGGAGGAGGAGGAAGAGGACACGGAGATACCGCAAAGCAACCCGTATCGCCTTAAAAATATCCGGAACCAAATGTTTCTCCAGGCAGAGTTTCCCCATCGAGCGGCAGGAAGCGTGGCTATTAATAGACATGCTTTTCCACAGAGTGTTGAGCTCGGGCCGTGGATGGCAGGCAGGCTCTGCTCCACTCGTCTGCCAGCACTACAGCAGAGCATTTCTGCACAGCTACGCTGTCTTCAGCATGCAGACAACGGAGGAACAAGCCGGTTACAACAGCGCGGCCAAAATAGCTTCCCCGGTTTCAAACCGACATCTGAACTGACAGGGACAGCAGACTGGCTAACGGGCTCCCCGAGAACGAGGTCCATCAGCAGGCAAGCTGCAGCTTACTGCGGTACAGTTCCGATTCACAAACATGTCAACAGGCCCGATCGGTGTTCTACCTTCTTTAAAAATGACACGTTCGAATGAGACTGTGAGCTCAGACTCACGGAGGGGCGGGGGGCGGTAAATTGGAGAAGAACCCACTCAAAATTCTATTCATCACTGCCAAGAGAGCGTCGTAACCAGGAAATACGTAAAAAATTAAGAGTCGCAGTCAGATATGAAATATGGGAGCATTTTAATCTCTGACACGATCAGAGGGCTCTTTCACACAGAGGCCGCAGACGCGCCGCAACACTGGTCATTCAGACAGTTTAATCCACTCTGGAGAAAGGGAGCAGCAGCGCTTCATGAATCATCACAAGCGAGGTTCACATGAAAAATCCCAAACCTGAGCGGGTTTAAAATCAATGACTGAGCCGATGGAGTGTTGCCATTACAGCGTCCAGCATGCAGGACCCCAAACAGGCCTGCAGACAGAGCAGGAGCCAGGCACACTGCAGACAGAGCAGGAGCCAGGCACACTGCAGAGAGAGCAGGAGCCAGGCACACTGCAGACAGAGCAGGAGCCAGGCACACTGCAGACAGAGCAGGAGCCCAAACAGGCCTGCAGACAGAGCAGGAGCCAGGCACACTGCAGACAGCAGGAGCAAGGCACACTGCAGACAGCAGGAGCCAGGCACACTGCAGACAGAGCCAGGCACACTGCAGACAGCAGGAGCCAGGCACACTGCAGACAGAGCAGGAGCCAGGCACACTGCAGACAGAGCAGGAGCCAGGCACACTGCAGACAGAGCAGGAGCCAGGCACACTGCAGACAGAGCAGGAGCCAGGCACACTGCAGACAGAGCAGGGCACACTGCAGACAGAGCAGGGCACACTGCAGACAGAGCCAGGCACACTGCAGACAGAGCAGGGCACACTGCAGACAGAGCAGGAGCCAGGCACACTGCAGACAGAGCCAGGCACACTGCAGACAGAGCCAGGCACACTGCAGACAGAGCAGGGCACACTGCAGACAGAGCAGGAGCCAGGCACACTGCAGACAGAGCAGGGCACACTGCAGACAGCAGGAGCCAGGCACACTGCAGACAGCAGGAGCCAGGCACACTGCAGACAGAGCAGGAGCCAGGCACACTGCAGACAGAGCAGGAGCCAGGCACACTGCAGACAGAGCAGGAGCCAGGCACACTGCAGACAGAGCAGGAGCCAGGCACACTGCAGACAGAGCAGGAGCCAGGCACACTGCAGACAGAGCAGGAGCCAGGCACACTGCAGACAGAGCAGGAGCCAGGCACACTGCAGACAGAGCAGGAGCCAGGCACACTGCAGACAGAGCAGGAGCCAGGCACACTGCAGACAGAGCAGGAGCCAGGCACACTGCAGACAGAGCAGGAGCCAGGCACACTGCAGACAGCAGGAGCACACTGCAGACAGAGCAAGGCACAATGCAGACAGAGCAAGGCACAATGCAGACAGAGCAAGGCACACAGCAGACAGAGCAGGAGCCAGGCACACTGCAGACAGAGCAGGAGCCAGGCACACTGCAGACAGAGCCAGGCACACTGCAGACAGAGCCAGGCACACTGCAGACAGAGCAAGGCACACTGCAAACAGAGCAAGGCACACTGCAGACAGAGCAGGAGCCAGGCACACTGCAGAGAGAGCCAGGCACACTGCAGACAGAGCAGGAGCCAGGCACACTGCAGACAGAGCCAGGCACACTGCAGACAGAGCCAGGCACACTGCAGACAGAACAGGGCACACTGCAGACAGAGCAGGGCACACTGCAGACAGAGCCAGGCACACTGCAGACGCCTCCAATGTCACATTACAGTACATCTGTTTAGCAGACGCTTTTATCCAAAGCGACGTGCAATAAGTGCATACTGAAGGTCATTAGAATATCTACAAAACACGGGTCCGACAAGGTACAATACTCTCTTTACAACAGTTATTCATAGCCATGAGCACAGTAAGTCCAGCTCACATGGTAAGCATAGGCTAGGTCAGAGAGTAATGTTAAGTCAAACTAGGAGGCATGACATCACATGATGTAAACATAAGTATGCAACAGGTTTCACAGCAAACACAGAACACATGTAAAAAGAGATTAAATTTAATCACCTGTGATAAAATTAACATGGGCCAGGACAATGCATGATAAGCAATAAACCATGTCTCATTCATAAAACAGGCCACACAAAGCCCTCTGTACACTAGTAGACTTGGATTTCAAAGTTGACAGAAGGTTTAGCAATATAAGTACGAAAATAACATGACATAATGACGAGAATAGGCTATTCACCCAAACACTGCTCGCCACTTGCAAATCTGGCAAATCAAGACAAAGATTTTCTGTGATATTTGTGAGAGAAAAAAAAAAATTGGAGATTGAGTGTGTGTGAGTGCACAGGGGCATTTGGAGATTGAGTGTGTGTGAGTGCACAGGGGCAAAGCAGACTGCACAGCATCCTGTTAGGAAACCGATTCAGAACACAGCTGCTATTGGTGTCAGCCAATCAGGAAGCTCTATGGGGAGTGGGGGGGGGGGGGGGTCTGACAGGAAAGGGAAAACCCCCTCATTGTGAACTGAGTATCACAGCTCTCAGAACACACAAGCACAGTCTGACAGTCTAAGTCTCTCTCTCTCCCTCTCCCCCTCTCCCTCCCTCTACATGGTGGAATCTCACTCACGGAATGGTGGAAGAAAAGGGATCCAAAATAGATCCCGAAAAGCTATGTTCTTTTTATTTAGTAACAACTGCTTTAAACAGCTTTTTAATAAACCCAAGCCTTTTCACTGAACATCGACAAGCTTTGTGCGTTTTCTTTAAAAGAACAATTAAAAATCATAATTTCCCTTCTTCCACATATGACTTCACTCATTATCAAACGGTTAATGAGTCCATGACATCACTGGACATGAACGGACACAGCAGCCGTTTCAAACAGCAGTCTGACACCTCCAACATCCCATAATGCCTCACTGGGCGCAGATTACGCTCCCAAATGTTTCGGAGGAGAGATGAAAGGGCTGTGCTGGGGAACCGCACCTGTAACAGCAGCAATACCTGGGCCAAAACACCGCACACCTGCTCCAAAACACCGCACCCGCTCCTGGGACACGGTCCACGGTGCGTTTGTCAGGAGTCTGTCTGTGTCTGGACTACAGGACAGTGGGACTGATTTCACGCACACACTGACTGACCCGTAGGAGGCGCTATTGAGCAACGAGGCAGGGGATAGGGTGGAGATGGATACCCTCCCTGCGTGGGCGATGCTCTGACCAATGAGAGCATCATTCCAGGGATCTCCTGGCCGGTGAACACTGGACATTCAGGAAGTGATGAAGGGATTGGTCAGGATAGCGTTCGGCTGCTTATCCTGCAAAAAGCCTAAATGCGGCAGCGGGACGCGCCCCTCAGGAGCCCCCCAGGCACAGGGCTTTACAACGGTGCACCTCCGCTACAGGAGAGTCCTGGAGATGAATCAAATTGGCTATTATAATCTGCAAATAACGTTATATTTCTAAAAATTTAATTTTGGCTCTGAAAAATCACTGGCCGCCAAACCCCCCTCCCCCCCAAACCCCTCCCGCTCGCCGCAGTTTTTGCAGACGCAGCCATTTTGAAGCGATTACGAGGCCCGGAGGTGCAGACGCGGGAATGACAGGGGAAGCAGCCAATCAGCTTCAGCGATCGCAGAAACAGAACAGAAAGCGACAGACGGCCCGGCGGCCATTACCCAGCGGGGGCGGGGCTTCCAGCGCCGCCGCCGCCAACAGAGGCGCGAAAACACGGAGAGGACGGGTCAGGAGCACGGGGGGGGGGGGGGGGGGTAAAAAACACAAACACATAAATGGAGGCGCAGGCATGATTTGGCTGCCTCGGCACGATCGTAGGGAGAGTCGGGTCCAGGTGTCGTCTCAGACGGAGGGGGGTGGGGGCGGGAGGGGGAGGGGGGGGGGGGGGGGACCGAGGGCTGTGTGCAGAGGTTCTGGGCACCGGGCCAAAAATGCCAGAGCAGCAGGCCGAGTCCTCTGCCTAGCAACGGCACCGAAAAGGCGATTGGAGGCACGTGACAGGGCTGCTCCCGCCCCCCTTTCGCCCGTCCGGGAATCCGACGCTCTCGCGAAGACTTTCGCACTGGCCGACGCCCGTCGCCTGGAAACCGCCGGAGAACGAAAAAGGAAGAAGAACCGCGGGGGAAACCGTACGGACGAGCGGGCGGGAGAGCGAGCGAGCAGCCTTCCTCCAGGATTAGAAGATTTCACATTTCTCTATCTCTGAAACGGGATGAAAACGGCACCACACCGTCGTGTTGTTTACATTCCTGCTCCTTCCAATCACACTCAGTCCAGACAAAGGCGATCCAACTAAAATATCTGAGCCCTTCTCAGACTCGGCAAAAAAATTTCAGCTACGCTCACACAAAGCCTGTGACCTCCGACGAGGCAAACTAAGGTGATACTTAAGATTCTCTGCTGGCACTTACAAACATGGCCAAAAATAATCCCACTCAAGCTCAAACCCTCCTTTGCCCTTCAAGTTCTGAAGCCAAAACACTAGCTGTCATTAAATGTTTGGCCAGATTGCAACATGTTCCAGCTTCAAATAAAGGAAAAAAAAAAAAAGCTGTATTTTTAGGCTCAAATTATAGCCGTCCGTACGTTTAAATGTTTGTTTTCAAAGATTTTGAGGCACGTTATTTACACAACATGATCGGTCTGCAGCCAGGGGACCTAGCCTAAGCGCAGCTATTTTGACTGCTGATTTAATTACCGATTTAATATAATTACTGGCGCCGGGATACAAAATGTAAAAGTCCTGTGTTCAGAAACTGTGTTTTCTACACCCAACACAACACATCCCAGTGTGGTTAGCCTCCACAAGCACGTTCTCATGAAGCTGTGTGGAGCCTTACTGCAGCTTACAAACGTCCACCTGAAAAATGTACGGGGAACAAAACCCTCCCTGGGACAAGGGGGTGTCCCAAATGTTCCACTGCCCTGGGGGTGTCACACTCTTTCAGTCTGTTTATGAAATCCCCGGTGACTTTTACACTGAGGGAAAAAGTGTTGTTGTAAATAACCGTCACATGATAACGGGTGAAAAGATCTCGATTTTATCTCGTCTCCATCGAGCATCAGAGCAGGCCCAACAGCACACGGCAGAGCAGAGACAGAGCGCTCCTTTCTGACCCCCTCCCCCCACCCCCCACCCCCGCCCTCGCTCCGAAATTAAGAAAGATGTTCTTCTCTCCGGCAGGACGGCGTCCCAGGGAAGCGCACGGCGTCCCAGCAGCCCTGAGGAGACGTCTTGGCCCATTAAACCTCGCCAAACATTTACAGACAGCGGGCCACCGAAAGCAGAGGCTTCTGGGAGAAGCTAACGCGGCGGCGGCGAAATCACTCTTCCTGGGCAGACGCTGAAGAGCGGGCGAATGTTTAACGCGCCATGTGTCGTCTGCAAGCCGACGGCTTGTCACAACAAAACAGAACTGTTTATCCTCATCTTCCCCCCCCCCACAATTACAGCGCATTTCAGCTCACTTCTTGTGCAATTTGCATCGGAAAACCAAATACTGTCAAATGCGGTCATACCGTCAATAACACGGAAAATATTGTGAATCATGTGAAATGATATTTTGGCCATATTGCCCAGTCGTAGCCTTATGGTTCAATTTTGGAAAACACTTACTTCCAGGCTTAATACGAGGGGTATAAGCCCCCAGCAGGTTTTGAAAGGCTAGTTAATATCCAATCAAACTGTGACTTGAAACCACCTGAATGAAGCATTTGCTGAAAAAAAACGGAAACGCATCGTGAAGCAGTGAGATTCTCGAGTTGATTCCCCGCATCTTGGCTGTTTCTCCTCCACGCCTCCCTAGCCTCTGCTCCAGAGGGCGAGGCCTGCCCTGAAACTGACCCTGGATCAGCCTCACGTTCTGCACTGAGTAAAACCCTGTATCACAGAGCAGGCTTACAGAGTTAGCTGGATAAGTACGCTGAGTAAAACCCTGTATCACAGAGCAGGGTTACTGAGTTAGCTGGATAAGTACGCTGAGTAAAACCCTGTATCACAGAGCAGGATTACTGAGTTAGCTGGATAAGTGCACTGAGTAAAACCCTGTATCACAGAGCAGGGTTACTGAGTTAGCTGGATAACTGCACTGAGTAAAACCCTGTATCACAGAGCAGGATTACCGAGTTAGCTGGATAAGTATGCTGAGTAAAACCCTGTATCACAGAGCAGGATTACTGAGTTAGCTGGATAAGTATGCTGAGTAAAACCCTGTATCACAGAGCAGGTTTACAGAGTTAGCTGGATAACTGCGCAGAGTAAAAACCTGTATCACAGAGCAGGATTACTGAGTTAGCTGGATAGCTGCACTGAGTAAAACCCTGTATCACAGACCAGGATTACTGAGTTAGCTGGATAACTGCACAGAGTAAAACCAGGAACCCTCCCAAATCTGGAACATGGACCGAAGTTAAAAAAAGAGCTGCTCCGGGTTTTACTGGGCGCAGTCGCCCAACCCGAGGCGGTGACCCGGCTCTGTGATCCAGGCCCCCGGACGCTGGCATGCGCCGTTTCACAAACACTTTTTTGCAGCGACTCATTTTGCCACTCCGAAAGCCCCAGGGCCCAGACGCTCTGCATCGCTCAGCTCGAGCGGCTCTCTCTCCCCGACTCCTCCACACGCACGCGGCTTTGTTGCTGATTTCTGGCAGGTTTTGGGGGGGGGGGGGGGGTGTGTGTGGGGGGGAGGTCATTGAATCATATAACCTGTGGTCCTCCAGTCTCTTCTTTTGCTGATTTTCAGACGCGCAGAGGCCACACATTCAGAGGGAACCTTGGCTCACTTGTTTCTTTAAAAAAAAAATTTTTTTTTAAAACACAAATTGCCCTTCCATGAAAAGCTGAAGACTTTGACTGCATCCTTTCACAGCACTCAGGGCCACAGCCATAATGTGGACAAAGTAATATAATCAGCTGTTCAAATACCTGGAGTGCCTTACATTTTAAATCCAGGAACGGCATTTATGATCCAGTTAAACACCACCCACCCCCTCCCCCTTCTGGAAACAGAAAATGTGACACAGCAAAATAGATACAGCAACCTTAACACAGCCGATTTTAGTTTATTTTCATTTTCAGCTGAATTCCTAAAATTTAGGGTGAACAGTCGACCTTGTTCGATTCAAAGACAAAAACTTCATCCACCGATCCAAGGGACTTTCAATAAAAGTCTGAACTCACGAAACCAACCCCCCCCCCCCCCCCCCCCCCTTCACCCCTAAACAAACACCTCCAGCTCTCCTTTATGGACAATTTCACCGAGACTTTGCATTTCACATGCGGGGAACTGTGCAACCTGCAATTCCCCGTTCGCACTTCAAAATCAATACACCTCCCTGAACCAACCATGGCTTGCAGGTAACAAAAAAAAACACCCAGGCAGGTCAGGACGTCATTAACACCTGGGTGGTTTACCGTGCGAGCGAGGACGACCCCTTTCCTTGCGACACCTAGCTATGAGCGTTATCAGCGTCTGAATCCAATACGGTCACGTCTGAGAGGAGGCTGTCCGATGGCGTGCTAGCAATCGCAGCCTTAGGAGCGGCTGGCCTCAGCCGAATGGAATTCAGACCGCTGCTCGTTTTACCGCCACGGAATACACAACGCTTTCACGCGCTGTGTATTCCGTGTGATGACAGAGACACCCCCCCCCCCGACTCGCGCTGGAAGCGTGTCCGCACCAAACCCCGGCTAGCAACGGGACACGCTAACCAACCAGGAGACCGCTAGGCTTGACATTAATGCCGCCCTCCAGTGTTATCATGTTAGCATTCACCGCCACATCTCAATATACTTCACCGTCCCGCTGGTGTGTGTGTGTGGCTACGACGATATGGACCACCGTTATGACAGAAGTGAAATATAGGGACGTTCTAAAACACTTAACTAAAAAACTGATTAATGAGGCCTAATGTATGTAAACAATGAACTGGAACCACCAAAATTTGCGCAGACGTAGCTTAGCACGAGTATCAACAGTGTGCAATAGGATGAGGAAAGTATTTTAAGAAAAATTCCTTTTTATGCTCCTTAAGCAGCGTTTCCTGCTTAACGAGCGGCTTA